>NC_056728.1:1555423307-1555563307 GCF_019279795.1 Protopterus annectens | reverse complement strand
GGACCAGCAGATGAGGAGGTACTGGGGTGTGTCCCAGACATGCTGGGGCCCAGTGCCATGGCCAGATAAGGTGGGAGTGGTGGGTCCGCTGGGACTGTCCTTCCCAAATATGCTATGGTGTTACAGTTTTAGAACATATGTGGGCTACTAATAGTCATCACAATCCAGGATTAGTTATAACAGCATGCATAGATATTCCCATTAACCCAAAACAATAGATTTGGAACAGTTGCATAGCAAACCGAACACATGCATATATGGAACCACAGTGGGCATTATACTGGCATGCAGGTTACATTGGTAGCAACAGGCCACCAATGATAGTATTTCAACGTGGAACATTAATAGAAACACATTTCAATATTTGTTGAACAATAGGACATATGTCCCAATGGTAGGTTTGGTGTAAACATACCCCTTGATTTGTGTGTTTAGATTATTGTTGCAGATATGGTGGGGGGGAGAGAGATGTCAATTAACAACTTATATATCCTTGCAGTACTCACAACTTTAATGATCATTGCTCTAATTATTACTCTACAGGTATTATTACAATACTCTATGGCCTTGATTTGGGCAGTGGTATGTTTGTACACAGTGTATACTTCAACTGTCTTATAGCTAAATTCTACTTCTATTACCTGGTAGACCTGTGGAGGGAATCTTTGTTAATACTACCTGACTGTTTCTACACATATTCCCAGATTCCTAGTTAAAATTATGCAGATACCTCTCAATCTCTTGTCAACATGGGGGTACAAATAGGGATATATTTTGAATATTGCTCTTATAAACTTAATTGCTAGAGTAACAGGATTTGTTTTAATATGCATTTTCTGAAGGATTAGAAGTCTGAAACTCAAATGTATGTCATTATTTAGTAACTACAATTCTGAGATCACCCCAGTGATTTGCCAGGGAGAAAGAGGAACAGGCCAATGAGCCAGTTATCTAGACAGTCTGTACAGTTGAGAGGTATGATTATGCATACAGCTTACTACCATTCCCAGGATTCGAACCATGACTGTGTGCTAATAAATACAACAATTTGGGTTTCAATCAAAGTGAGCTGTTCAGAAACTGCTGTCTGTTCCTTCAGTGTTTTTTAAGTCTCTCTTGGTTGTAAAATCTGACCTTGTACTTACACCAGTGTTATACAGACATTCTTAGACATATTTTTTTATTGTAGCACAGTGGGGGTAACAGTGGTTAACGCAACATTATTATTCAGAGAATGCAACACTAAATGCCATAAAATACCACAATAAATACAACCAGTCCAGGATTTAGAACTTTATTGCCAGGCAGTTATGGTTTTATTTAAATATCACCTATATGGGACTATTGCTCTCATATTGTTTGGTTTATTCAGTACAATCCATACATGGTTTTTATGCCAGGTAATTTTCTACTACTTTATATTTATTTGGTATGACTACTACAAGCAGGATTGTTACTCAACAGCCTCACGGCACAGCCTTTGCAGCCTACTGGCATGTTCTTCCTGATTCACAGCAGCTGTAAAGGGAATAGATAAATATTTAGGCATACCTATCCATCACATACACAGGCTGAACTCTGGTAAACAATTATTGATATGAATACTTACACACTACTGGGACATCACCCCTCTGCCTTGCTTCTTGGACCCACTCATCCAAGAGCACCCTCTTTCTCTGCTTCAAGTCAGCATAGTGGTGCTGGACCAGTTCGAGGGGTACTAGTGGCACTGGTGAGATCACAGGCCAGATGGTCCCAGGCTTCTGCTTTATATTGGGAGCCCAGGTACTGGCCCTGCAGCAGTCTCTTGTCATGTTTTTTTACCAGGAGTCCTACCATGACCTTGGACTCCTGTATGCCCTAGAGCTGCGCCCGGAAGTGCATGCCCTCGCCAACACCTGCCATACTGCCTACAGTGGGAAGCTGCAATCAGTTATGAGCTGTATTCCCACCTGCGGGGTTTAAATATGGCTGATTTCCTGCCCTTTGCTGTGATTGGATGGTTTTGAATATGCTGAGCTAAGCTAAGCTATAGAAAACCTGCTTAGCTAAGGTTGGCAGTGCTTAAAGGGACAGATTCAGCACTGCTTACCAGTGGGCAAATCCACTTAGCTGGGCTACTCATTGCTTAGCAGTCATATTTACACAATGCTTACACCTGGTAAGCAGAGCTGTGCAATGCATAGCATTGCATATTTTTTTATTTTATAGACTGCTGTATGGGATTGATTCATCATTCATTAGATATAAATTTGTTTACTGTCCCTGACATCCACAATGTGCTTTCATTACATTTATTCATGTGTGACTATACTGTATGTGGCACTTGTGTTTATATGGGCGTTTCACAACTTTATTAAATTGACACCTCACATCTGGACCTACTACAGTACTCTGGTTAACAAATATATGTTATTTAGTAGCTAATTATAAAAAAAAAAAAATATGCACTGCTTTCACATGTAAAATGGTTACAGTGGGGATAAAACGCTCTAACCACTTCACTGTTGCAGTACTGCTTATGTTGGATGTCTTGGTATTTAACTTCTTGTGCTGTTTAAGCTGGACTAAGCATAGTTAAGCAATGGGCACACCCATGCAGCTATGGTTAAACTTTACCGCATGTATAAAAAAATGTATTTTTTGCGTTTTTTTTATTTGTACCCTTCAGAATATCCATGCTAATGCTGAACCTGTTATTCTATCAACTTTCTGCTTTGTGGGGCAATTGTCCCTTATGGCTTTGTCCACATTCCTTACTCTGACGGGTTGGGAGGTGTATGCTATGTGCTTTTGCTACATCTGTTATTCTAATAACGTTTGCCTTGGTAGGGCTGATTGCCCCATTTGGCTTTGACCAGATTTCTTACCCTAATGGGTTGGGGGTGTTACGAGCATTCT
Source organism: Protopterus annectens (assembly GCF_019279795.1). Lineage (NCBI taxonomy): Eukaryota > Metazoa > Chordata > Ceratodontiformes > Protopteridae > Protopterus > Protopterus annectens. Next base: position 1,555,560,406 of record NC_056728.1, on the reverse strand, counting down.
CCCTCATTTTAAATTGCTGAATGGCAATTCTGGTGTGCAGGGGGCATGTATATTGTGAGATCACTGCTCTCAGACACACCCTCTGCACTCATACACAGAACCATGTCCGTTTAACAGCACGGCAGCGCACCTTTATGAATATGCATGGCACACTGCCGTGCTGTATGGGAACAGTCCCTTCCATGCAGGAATAAGTTATTCCTGCACGGAAGTTTGCTGAATCTCGGGGATTGTGTCCTCTTTTTTGTAAAACACAATAAACACATAATGTGCATTTATAAGTCAGAGATACTTTGCATATTTTATAAAAATCTCAATAAACCCATTTATAATAATATTGCACAATGTTTTTTTTTTTAAAAATAATTCAGATTTCAGTTTCAGTACACTACTGATGGATATGGTTTCATTGAGGCTTGGGGGGTACCTGCATTGTACTTTATTTGCCATCTTAACTCTTTATATTCTAAGTACATATCTGCAATTTTGAAATGATGTTATTCTGATGAAGTTGGAGTTACGTATGTATTTGTCTTCTACCTTGTAATGGTCTAATAGGTGATACAGTGGGACTATAATGGAAAACTAGGAAATGCACAGTCACATGAGGCTTAGGCACTATAGGCATCAGTGATGCACAAGGAAAGTGGCTATGTGAAATTCTATAGCTAGATGTTGTAAAACATATGCACATCTTCAAAGGACATGGATAATGTTATTATTCAATTATTAACTAAAATAACAACATGGGTATGGAACACACAGTCAAGAGGACAGTACATATAAAGTTCACTGAAATATCCTCGCAAGCTAATTCACATGGCAGATGAAATATGTTAGTATTTATCACAGACATTGTTATACAGATCTTTGCATTGCACAAGAATGCATAGTTTATTTGACATATGCTGTTCACAGAATCAAAATATAAAAAATGTATATGATATATATGGGGTCAAATAAATGTCTCCAAAATCCATAGGAATACTAAAGAATCTGTAGGATATTTGTATGTACTGTAGAATCTATAGTCTGTCTCTGCACCTCATCAACCCTCTTTTGAAGCTCAGCTGCATACCTGTAAAATGGTGATGCTCCTGCACTCCAGTGCTGTAGATCCCTGTCTTCCACTGATGGTCCTTGCAATCTGGTTCAACATGTCAATTATAGTGAAGTTCCTGGGTCTGGCTGTCATCTGCTGCTCTAATCTGGTGTATATGATCAACATCTGTGTCATCTCCTCAATGGTCCAGTTGGGTGCAAGGACACATTGCAGCCTCCTTGAAGTTGCCACCTTCATTTTCAATGAGTGAATATCTGAAAAACAGTAGAACACAGAAAGTGCTTAGTAAGGTACCACTTAGTTTGCAATTAGCAATGGCCAGATAAGTAAGTGTATAAAAATCAATATTTGAAAGTGGCGCTGATATTATGCTCTAAGGTTATTGGAAGATAATTGGTTAGTGCACACAAGATAACATTTATTGATACTGATTGGGTGTTTACACAGTACATCTTGTTTTTAGTTGGCACATAACTGCAATTTATGCAGATGTGCATGCACATGATTCCAAGAACTTGAATTTTAATTACCATTATTAATTATGTATGGCGCAAATGGTAATTAAAGCTGTGTGCATAAAAGGTGCACTTTGAGTCTGTGAGTCTAAGTGCAAGGTACATTGGCAACTGGTGGAAGTTGTGTAGTGGTAATTAGTACATCTGTTAAAGATAATCATTTCAAAAGGTACATGTTTAAAGTCATATTTACTTAAAATGTTAAGTTTAACAAAATTTGTTAAAGGTTTCTAGAGTCATGCTGTTTAGAAATGTATGCACACGGGTGTTGTTTATCTACATAGTTTGGTTCAGACCCATATATATTTGTATAGGCAAATTTCCACTGCAAATGATAACTAATAAATGATAATGATAAATGATATATAGGAGGATTTACGAATCATCCCCAATTCATAATGGTAATTCTCTGTACTCAGTGGTCTAACTCCAGAAACTATGGATTCCAACAGTATCAGCATTCAGTATGGGATGTTAATTCTACTGATATTTTTTAAATCATGCTTCCTAAAACAGTATTAAACATGTCCTGCTGTTGTTATAGATATTTCTTCAATGATGCCTCTTAGCAAGGGTATTATCACTACTGTCTCGATTTACTATGTATCTGTACTGCCTATAGATCCTGAGTTATTCCAAAGCATTCTGTAAGTTGTTTAATTGTTAATTGATGTAGTATTTTAATGTGAAATGCAAACAGACTCTAGTGACATGATGCTGTTGTCTTTGAACCTCACTTCAACATGTCAGGGGGTCTAATCCTAGTCACGGACTTTACAGATATTACAAGTTATGTTGTTTTTACAAATGTTGTGTGAATGTATTCTTGATGCTTTTTACATGTCATGTTAGTATTTATCACAGACATTGTGATACAGATCTTTGCATTGCACAAGAATGCATAGTTTATTTGACATATGCTGTTCACAGAATCAAATGCATAAATGTGCTCATCCATGAATATTATCATGTGCATATCAATGTTTTCCAGATTACCAAGTGTCCTAGGGGTGACAACTTTCCCCCCAGGAAAGTGACATCATAATTGATGCTGTCCAATGACATGGAAGAAGACTCCTAGGTCATTCAGGGGATACTATTTGGAGAAATTAAATATGGACGGACTTCACCATCATGATCAATGTAATTGCGGGTCACAACCTATCCTGTGAGGCCTGTAGACATCACTGCTTGACATGACTCTTCATGCAGTCAACAGGGTGACACGTTATGAGATGCCGAGGGATACCACTGGTAGCTAGCCACCACTGACCTCCCCTGACATCAGCATAATTTCTTTTGGCATCACTGCATACAACAACAGGGGAGCGGTGAATCCCTGGTGGTGGGATAGAAGCTGGCCTTCCAGGATGGACATGTATGTATCCATATTCAGTACAAGGATGAACATTTTGACACTCACTGCATATTGCTTCAGCATTCATATTCATGTGGTCCTGTGTTTGATTTACTGCAACAGAGTTGCACCGCAATGAACACGCTTCCACATACAGTGAGGATGATGAACATACATGTAATTGCATGTATTGGTAGATCTGAGCTACAGCAGATCAGAACAAACTGCCATTCTAATGTGTATTGCATTAATATTCACAGGTCAATCTACTTTGGGCTTACAGCAGGGAACAGCAGGCGAGTGTCTGTATATTGTTGCTCTGCACTGCTGTTAGCTGTTATATTTTTGTTTCCCTAACATTGAACACTACAGGTACATTCTGTGGAGGTGCAAGGCACGTATTATCAAGTGCAGAAAGACCAGGTATGTTACAGTGACATTGTCAGAGCTTTCAACAATGTTTAGTGCACATGATTACTGACATCTTTGTCAATCTTTGTCAATACAGGCCGTTCTAGTATACAGTAGTAATTTCCGTCATGTACATAAGTATTTTCAGCTCATATTACTATGATGTATATATGATTTTGTCAGTATTAATTTTGATAACTGCATGACTGTGCTGTCTTTCTCTTTACTTCCCACTGCAGGAACCACAGTACAAACCACAACCTCTGCAAAGCACATGCGAGAGGCATGTGTATGTCACACATGCTGTATGTTTTTAACTGTGTTCACCTGGTAAATGATGTGAATAATGTGATCCATAATGTCTTTTTCCCCTACACTAGTTGAAGTTCAGCACAGTGGAACAACAACATCCCATGAGTCTTCCCATGTGTGTTTTTTTTTTATGCATCACATACATCATGTATGTTGGGTATGTTAATAGATTAAATAGCCATGGTATGCACTTTTATTGAAATTTACCTACAGAATATATATACAGAAAACTGCAAGTGAAGTCAGTAGTGTTTGCAACACTGAAGTTAAATGTATATGCCAGTTTTATTTGATATTCATTATGTGCTAAAGGCACATTGTCCTGGTCTGTGTCTTTGTATCTTGTAGCAGATCAACTGTCTTTATCATCCAGTAGCCCATTCGGCGATCATGATGTTGTTCATGATGTGTCTCATTCTGGTAGTATGGCTGCTGGCCCAGAGGATCTTGATTTGTTTGGAGTACATGAGTTTGACAGTGATGTTGCACAACATGTATCCTCAGGTGTGGAGTTCCACTTGTTGACACATTTAGAGAATGATGACACAGTGGATGCTGAACAGAGTGAGACTGTTGGTCAACACACCACAGTTGGGAACACTGCTGCTGATGGATCTACACACCAACCAGACATAGGCCATCACTATAGACATAGGCCAGCAGATATTGTACATGACCAGGTGTCAGAGGTTATGCACCTCCTGCTGCAGGCAAATAAATGGTTACAGCTACAGAATCACTCAAACATCAGTGCACTTGCCTCTGCCTCCGATCATGTAGCATACCAGCTACATGTCATGCATGAAGGACAGGAGTGCAGAGATGGGCAGATTATGGCTGCATTGGCTGCTCAGAATGAGAGTCTGCTAGCTGTGACATGGTCAATGGAAACCCTGGCCTCCCTGGTACCACAGTAGTGTTGTACTTTAAGCAGGATTTTGCATTCCATGACTATGTACACAACTTGTGATAAGCAGGCCACCTATCCACAGAACCCCTACTGCCCATTGGGAATCCCTGTCCATGGTTCAAACTGCACAGATGTCAACTGCTGGCCCATCTACTGAGATTTTGCCAGTGACAAGGCCTTGTCTTCAGAGTCAATCTCTTTCATCTCAACATTGTGTCGTACACCCATCCATTTTCTCTGTAGAGCAACCAGGGCAGGATGTGTCTGTACTTGGTTGTGGCATGGTGTGAGACATTAGTGGGGTTGACCAAGACTGTGTTAAAGTATGTCCAATAGTGTAGTAACTGTGTCATATTATTTTAATACCACTGTATTGTGATTCATGCTTCTGAAATAAAACTGTATGATGTGTGTGATTTCTCTTTTTTATGTTATGATATTGTGCAGATGTGTAAGCATAGCACTGATGTGTGTCCCATATTATTTACCAGACAGTGATAAAACTGTGTGTATATGCATACCTGTGACAGTTGTGGTCTGAGTTGATGTGTTTTATTTTGTTGTTTACACATTTGCATATGTTTATGTTGCAATATGTTATGATCATGTTATGTGTGATGCTCAGTGTACATCTAGTGAGTATTTGCCATTAGATGCATTGTGTGTTGTTGAGGTGGGACAACACATGAATATCAGTGTTCAATCAGTGTACTCATGTACATGTGACTTGCCATGACTCAAATGTCTGTGTCAAAAGCTGCCATGTAGCCTGAGCCTGAGTTTGTATGGATCCACCCTACATTGCCTGTGCCTGTGACTTCTGCACCCTATGTTCTCCTTATCGTCCTCTGATACATGACACCCACACCAGTAGCTGGAAAACTGCCATGTGCTCAAGTTAGCATGTTGTACAACATGGCACACATAGTTATCTTCTGTGCTGTCTTCTCAGGTTTGTATTGCAGTGCACCCCTGGATGTGTCCAGCCATCTGAACCTAGCTTTTAGTACACCAAACACATGCTCTCTGGTGCTTCTGGTTATTGTGTGTGCTCTTTTGTAGGCCTTCTGTGCAGGGTTGTATGGTTCCCAGTACAGGGTCATTAGCCATGGCTCAAGAGGATAACCACAGCCACCTGTTGATGGTCAGACTGGATTTTTTTGAGCGGGGTTCCTTAACTTACATTCTAGTTGTGTTCCTGTACTTACCCAGAAGCAATACCTCAGGAATTTAACCCTGGTAGAATGCAGACCTGAGCCCACTTTTCCTCCAAATGGCAGCATCATTGACACTTCCAGGGTGTGATGCCATGATATTTGTTATGCTGCCATCTGCTGCACACACAACTTGGCAGTTAACAGATGGCTAGCCTTTTCTGTTTATATATTGGTCTGCTTCTGGATGCACTGGTGTCTTGATAGGTATGTGTGTGCAATCTATTGTGCCAATACATGGGGGAAGTTTTCAATGTTGTAGAACTGGTGCATTACACTTCTCTGCTCCATAGGTGTACATGGGATGTATATGTAGTCATCCACCTTGCTGCACATTGCTTCCAAGAATTTTGCCAGGATATGACTGGCAGCTTTCTGTGATACTCCTGCAGCATCCTTCAGGTGTCTCTAGAATGTCCATATGTAAGTACACCAAGACTGAGGCACACTTTAGTTTAATGGGAATGGGGTTTCCTTACAGGGCCTGCACAGATGTGTGGGGCACACATATATTAGAGACAATCTGCATCATGTGTCTGTCTAGACAGTATCTGTCAATTATTTCCTGGTCTGACAGCTATTTAGTTGCAGCCTTGCTCTGATTCTAGCTGGCTGCCTTGCAGGATGCACAGCCACAGCCTCATTTATTGCTTGTATCACTGCTGCCTGTTGCAGTATATTAACGACAGGTTGCATTGTAAACTGTTTTTCTTTCAGTTTTGCCACAGATTTCACTGTAATCCATATTATTTGCAATGAATTTCATGGGGTCTATAATGTATGTGTGGAGGATTTCAGAATGGATTCTGCATGGCTGTTTGTCACATTTGAGTTGCATTGTATGTGCACAATGTTTTTTTGGAATCACACTGCTGTCTGTAGAATCCCTAATTATCCTACACTGAATACTTATGTAGTCGGTCTGCCTTCAGAGCGTCTTCTGGAATCATGTACGCAACAGATGCGCTGAAGCCTTCCTTCGAGGTGCTGCACTGTCTGCAAATAGCCTCCATGAACTTTATGGAATATGACCCATTGTCTTTGCAGCCCTGAATCAATCAATGTTGAGTGGAATAATATCAGAACAATAAGGTACAGTAGCATGCAGCTACCCCACAGCAGCAAAGCTGTACATCCTGAGGAGTAAATAGCTACTATGTGGCAACGATATTTGACTACAATATAACAGTGTCAAAAAGCTAAAGAAAAAGCTAATAAATAACACAGGAGCAGAGCTCCAGTGCTTAGCTACTACCCAAGAAAAATGCACATTAGAAAAGGGGAGGAGTGCACATTTCTGATATCAGATACAATCCAACCTGCATCTATTCATTGATTACAGGAGTGGCAAATTAAACAAATGCAAATAAAAACAAAAAGCTGTCTCTGTGGTTGCTTATGTTACGCATCTTTCCATGCATACTGCTAGCTTCTCAGCAGAACCTGATGTTGCGCTATGAAGTTTAATGGCTGCTGACTATCATGCCCATTACCTTCCAAACCCTTGTGCAACAAAAACTTATTTTAGGTAGCAGCAGCAGGACTTATCTGTAAGAGCACTATACAACTGCTAATAGTTCAACACTGAGACAAAACTGCCTATTGGATATACCCTGCAGAATAATTTGGCAGTCACTGTAATGTGCTGCATGACTAATTTTCAACCCTTTCACTGTTCTACAATTTTCAAGCTTTCTAGAATTGATTCTCAATTTCATCTGCTCTTTAGACAAGTAAGGTTTTAATGAACAATATGGCATCTGCCTGCTACCTTTACATTCTGATGTCATTCCTCAGTCAGTCTGTGTATTATTAGATGGGAGCAGTTTTTCTCCATGTGGAACTTTTAATGCTGGGATATGCCTAAAGGTTTCTGAGTTCCTATTCTCATTATAATAAAAAGCATGATATCATTTAGAGTATTTGGTCTGTTCTTTCGTCAAAATGCTTAGGTGATCACAAGGGTCTCCTCTGTGTCCTCAGCTGCAAGTCATCATTGTCTAAATATATTTTAGCTTCCTTGGGATGGAGAGTTGATGTATATGTTTGGCATCTGTGGTGATTTTTTAAACTGATTTTCATTTTTTTTTCATCATTTCTGTGTTTGGGTAAGGAAAATTTTCAAGATGGTAGCAGTTTGTTGGTTTTGGCTGTGAGGCAGTATGGATCTGTGAGTGAGCGAGGTTTAGGTGGCCTGTACAGATTTTATGCACAGGTAACTAGATTGGTCTGTTTTTCTTATCCATTTTGTAAATCATAATAAAAAGCTGCCATTCTATGTTAATGTAGTACAAACTGATTTCATTCTCCTCTAATGTAGGTGACAAAAATAAGGGTTAGAATAATGAGAAAAATTACACTGTCCTTCAAGTTATGGGTTTTGCTATATAACCAAACCAGCACATTTTCCAGATATCCTAGTCAGGCTGTATTAAATGAGAAAATATGCCCAGATTAACTTAATTTACATATGCACATATATAGAACTCTGCAACAGGTTGCCACATTATAAATTATTTGCTAGTAACCTGGGTATCCATGGTAAGAAGTAGGAATCTTCCCCTGGACATACACCTTATTTTGTACTTTCAGGAAATGTTGATCCAACTTGAAAAAGAGACACATCAAGTTGCAATGGACAGGACCATGACCTCATGCCATCAAAAGAAACTCTCAGAGACTTGAAAGGAAAATTTTAAAAGGCAAGTGATATCTGTTTCAAAAGGAAGTGTGCTTCTAGTTGCATAGCCTAAATGACTTTACAAAGTTAGAAATGCAATAATATTCAGTAGCATGGACCCTGCACCCCTATCAAAGGAAACTCACTGAGGCATGAAGCACAACAAAAAATAGGAAAAGTAAAAGTGATTTTTTTAACAATAGAACAAAAAACACATTAAGGTGTAGTGGTCAAGTCTGTACTCATCCATCCCATCAAATGAACCTCTCAAGGGAATGAAGCACAATAAAAAACAGAAAACGTAAACTTAATCTTTATTTGATGGGCATGTTTTTGTCTGATAACATTACATATACAGTTCTGCAAAGTAAGAAATACATTAAGTTGCAGCAGTCAGACCTACCCACTCTTGAAGGAAACTAGCAGAGCCTTGAAAGTCTAGGGAAAACAGGAAAAGTACAATCAATATTTATTTGATAGGGAAGTATGTTTTCTTTTTTTTTTTTATAAATATTTTTATTTATTTTCAAACAAAGAATCATGTATACAATATTCATCACATTCAAATATATACAACATTTGAACAGGTAAATAACAAATAGAACTATCTAACAGAAATAAACTATTTACAAACTATTTACAAGGGTGTCTACGGTTTACATATAGTGTTTCTTCTATTTCTATGAACTTTCAAATCAAAGCTTGCTACAGTTATTATTCTCCAATACTTCAGTTGCTTTTTGCCATGTGAGATACAATGATCTAATTCTTTTGGTTCTTCCTTTGATGGTGCTCATTTCCAACTGCAATACTGTTAATGTAATACTTCTATATTGCTTGAAAGTAGGAGAAGACTCACCCTGGGATTCAACAAACTCTATGCAGGAATACCACTATTCCTGCAAGGAGTGGTTCATGTCCATACAGCACAACAGTGCAACTTGCATATTCATGAAGGCATGCAGATGTTTAACCTACACGAACATGAACCGTGAATGAGTGCAGGGGGCATGTTCAAGTAGTGCACTGACATTGAACACACCCCCTGGACTTAGAAAGTGCCGTACAGTACTTTCTAATACAATATGGTATAATATTAGAGAATTACTCTAATATTATGCCATTATTTCAGTGTCCACAGACACTGAAATAAAATAAATGATCATTTCAGTGTCTGCAGACACTGAAATGCACACAGCAGTGGGAAAGCAATACAGGGGATGCGTGACAGGTTCTGTGACACACACCGTGCATTGTAAAAGTATAGTACGACACCTCCGCAACCTGATAAAGCAGAAAATGTGTACAAAACCACAAATAATTGGGGATAAATCCCTGAAAAGGGACACTTCATACATATTGCCCTCACAAACTTAGAAAGTTGATAGAAAACAGGTCATGCATTGGCATGAATTACCGAAGGATGGAAGTCTGAAAGCAAATGTATGCCAATATTCCTTGATAGCAGTCCATGTGGACAAAGGCACAAATAATGTGGGAACAAAACAATAAAAATAGGGACACTTCTGAAATATTGCCCTCACACACTTAAAAAGTTGATAGAAAACAAAATATGTATTAGCAGGAATCTCTGAAGGATAGAAGCCTGAAAGCCAAATGTATGCCATTATTTACTGACTGCAGTCCACAATGACTTGTCAGAACACCACAATGCTCACTATATAACATAATAATATAATAATAATATTATAATGTTTTTATTTCTAGGCTAAGGAATGTGCAAGCATAGCTAAGTGGGTGTGCTCATTATGGCCCTCAGCTTACCATAGCTTAAATATCCCATACAAGATAAATACAAATATACAGGTGAAATTTCCAAGATGAGAGAATGTAGTGGTTAGAGTCACAGCTTTACATGCAGGTATTCATGGTTCAAGTACCAAGACAGGCAACCCATGTTTATATGGGAAAGCAGTGTTAAAATTATTTTTTTAAACTTAAATTATGTAGCAATTGTTGTTTGTCAACCAGGGTAGTATAGCTGGTGTACAATGTAAGTGTGAGTGCATATAACATGTGGAACCACCCATGTACACACAAGTGTCCCATACAGTATAGTCACACCCTTTGCCAATGTAAGCAAAGCACATAGAGAGATGGTCATGTAAAGTATATCATATACACTTCATAAAAGAAGTCAGTCTTCTGACATATTTAAAAAATTAAAAGTGAGCAATGGTTAGCAATGCTCAGCTGTGCTTATCAGGTTTAACCATTGCTAAGATGTGAATGCTAAGCAGCAGTAGCTCAGCTAAGGGGATTTGCACACTATTAAACACTGCTCAACAACTTCTCCTTTAAACAGTGTTAAAACTGGCTTAGATTTGCGCACTGCTTAGTGGAGCTTAACCTTTTCAAAATGGTCCAATGACAGCAAAGGGTGGGAATATCTCACTATTTAAACATTGCAAGTGGGAATCAAGCCATAATCTGTTATAGTCCATCTGTGCAGATACTATGGCTGGCGTAGGAGAGGGAGTGCACTTTTGGGTGCAACGTTGGACCATTCAGGAGTCCAGGGTCATGGCTGAAGTCCTAATTAAAAACCATGAGAAAAGAGTGCTGCAGGGGCAGTACCAGGGCTTCCAATACAAAGTGGAGGCCTGGGACTGTCTTGCATGTGACCTCTCCAGTGCTACTGGCATCTCCTGGACTGGTGCGCAGGTATGGCACCACTATGCCAACCTAAAATGTAGGAAGGGGGCACTCTTGGACCAGTGGATCCAAGATGGAAGGGACTGTAATGCTCCAGTAGTGTTTAAGTATCACTATCAAGTAGTTTGTAGCAAATACTAGCCTGAGAATGTGATAACCTGATATGCATAATGTATGTTTTTCTCCCCTACAGCTGCAACAGAGAGGGCTGTGAGCACTGGGCCCCATGTTTACAGACTGCTGAGTCTGCACTGACAGGCTGGTGAGTACAAATCTATTTTGCAGTATATTGCTAAAATAGCTAAGAAGGAGTACATTGCTTACTGCTAGTAGGTATACTGTTACTGTGTGAACTGAATAAATAAAGTATGACTGATGAATGCTGAAGTACAATAAAGACCCCAAAAAAACTGTTGTGTTTATTCTGGTATGTTGTTGTAGACATATATAGAATGCATACAGGTTCTTTACAGCAAATATGGCTGTGACAGCATACATTAACTGAGCCTCATCTGTGAATAAGCCTTTAGGAGAAACTGTAAATGGTGTAGCTGTAAAACAAGATTTAAATTAAATGTGAAATATATACTGCACTAAGCTCTGAATGCTGGATAGTAATATGGACAGTATCAATGTGTGTACCATGCAGTATTACCTTGTGTTAACCTTTGCTTTCCAGATTTTAGTAGTCCAAAGGAGTGATGTACAGTACAATAACCATCTGTCATGCATTCTTCACAGGATTACAAGTTCAGACTGTCTGACAAAGAGACTATTAGGCAGAAACCATTGAAACAAGAACCAGCAGTTCTGCAGTAGCTCAATGTGTGATGGGAAATATTTTAGTTTTTAATTATGTACACCCAGACACGGTTTGAATCTAGGGAGTGATACTAAGATGTACGTATATCTACACACAAGGAATCAGGAATAAATGTAAAAACAGTCAGGTGGTGTTAACAGATATTTTCCCCACGGGTTTTACAGGTAAGTAAATGTTACCAGTAGCTGTATTAAGGGTATACTAATAAACTGTGTACAACTGTTCAATTGCCCCACCACATGCCTACAAATGACAGCAGGGTAGGTACATACAATATACACTCTTCCCGATTCATACCTCTCAACTGTACAGATATTCACTGAATACCCAAATATTTGTCTCATATTCTTGGTCCATTTTACATAAAGAAGTGGTGTCATGGCAAATCATTGGCAAACCATTATAGACCAAAGTTAGAAAATAATGATAGATAGACATAGTCATATCCATCAGAAAATCAATGCAAATGCAAAGCCTGTTATTTTATCAACTTTCTGTTTGTAAGAGCAATATCTAAAAATTGTCCATATTTATGGACCTTTGTCCTACTCTTATGTATGGCTTTGTCCAGATGTCATGCTCTAAGAGGTTGAGAGGTATGCTTCCGATACATGTCTCTCAAATGTCACGCTGTCATGGTGAGTGGTCACTGCTGCAAATAATCCTGGACACAGATAGGAAACCAGTTGATGTATGCCAGTAGCACACTCACATTACAACAGTTCAGGGTACCCCTCCTGTGCCAGATATTTAACCCTGACATGTACGAGTCCCCTCTATTCATGTACCCACACTTGTCACAGTTTGCCTCATACCATTCCAGGCTGACAGTTTAATAGGTATGTTTCTACTACAGAAGCTATGGCCATAGGTAGATATAAAGTGAGGGCAGACCCATAGACTATTGAGAAGTACTGTTGTGGAAAATAGAAGCAGAAAAAGTTGTTAATGGATTTTCTGTCACACCCCCATCCCTCATCTGCATCAATAATTATTACTCATATACTATGGGTATGTTGTGCTCCAACCCTAATGTTGGGACTTGTGTTATATCATTGTTAATATGCTTGATTACTTGTATGTTAAATCATCTTGTTCAAATACCATTGTTGGTGGCCTATTGCTGTCAATGTTACTGGCATGCTGTTATGATGCATACTGTTGTTCCATTTATACATGTGTTCTGTTTGCTATGCAACTGTTTCAAATCTGTTTTATGGGGTTAATTGGGAGACCCATGCAAGCTGCTATAACTAATCTTGAAATGTGTTGTTCATGGCTAACCAACATATTTTGTAAAACCTCAACACCATAGCATGCTTGTGAAGGCAGATCTGCCTGTCCCACCTCATCTGGCCGTGGCACCGGGCCCCAGCACATCTGGGACCCAACCCAGATCTTCTTCACCTGCTGGTCCTGCGTCACCTTTGGGTGGAACCACCGCAGGGGATGGAGCCCATTTCCCCCCTGGGAGTGGGCGTGGACAGAAGGCTGTCACCCACAGTCAGGTCTGGGGTTTGGTGTATTGCACCCTTTGATCTGAGTTTGGAGAACAGCTGCACCAGATTGAGGGCTGCCTGACACACCTCAATGTGCAGCCCGCCCCTCTTGTCCAGCCCCCAGTACAGCCACCTTTGCGGGTGTGAAGGTGCAGTGGTGACTGCCAATGGGTGGGGATCTCAGTCCCACTGTAACCGTATGGTGGCCCATGAGCTTCGGATTCCCAACCACCTTCCCCGTCAAATGTGTTTATCCCCCTCATGTGTCATACACATACCCTGTCTGCTTTGTCTTGTCTGTCTCCCTACCCAATCTACCTCCCCAGATGAACATAATCCTTCCCCAACATCCCATTCTTACCTTAAAAAAAGAAAAGGGCATCTGTCCCAAAAAAATATCACCCCATACATAGCTGTCCATTTGCACACGTGTATACAGGACACATGTAATCTGGTCCAATTGGCTTGACAACACATTTCTGTTGTCCTCACCCCTCTCTCTGGGGTTTGAGTGTCCACATTCACCTCCAAATTCTGTACAAATGCTCAGCTGTTGCTGTATAAGAAATGGACAGCTATGGACCTTCCCTACACCCATCCTGCACATCCCTAACTATCTTTCATATTGTTTCTCCTTCATTGTGCCCTTTTTTCACCCCTTTCCTATCACCCTTTTTCTTTTCTTTTAAACAAATAAGCACGGGTGTAAGGGGGAGTAAACGGTAGTAAGCGAGTTTCTATGATGCTAAGTAAGTGAAGCCAACACATATTAAGCATCTGTATGGTTAACCATATGTTAGTCGCTTAGCATCATGCAAACCCATGCAAACCCACTTAAAGCCATTTAAGACTGCTTTAATCACTCTGTTTCCATCAGTCACTCTTCTGCCTAGCAGCAAAATAATCAGCCCAGCCAAGTCTCGAACTCAGGGCCCTATACACCATAGTCAGAGCAATGTACCACTACACCATTTGGGCTGTGGGGATTTCTGATAATTTTCAAACATATCATGCAGTAGAGTCATTCAACAGTAGGGAAAAGATTCTGTAGAATCAGTCAGGTTTTATATATATACATATACACATGTATACATGTATGGAGATGTGTGTGTGTGTGTGTGTGTGTGTGTGTGTGTGTGTGTATATATATATATATATATATATATATATATATATATATATGTGTGTGTGTGTGTGTGTGTGTGTGTGTGAGGGGGGAATATATACATAATATAAATAGAGATATACATATATTTATATATATATATATATATATATATATATATATATATATAAAGGAGAAAAAATATATATATGCTCATAACATGTAGTGGAGTCATACTTCAGAATCATACCTCTCAACCTCTTAGTGCAAGAAATCTGGCCAAAGGCAGTCAAAATGGGGGGACAATAGGCCAAAACTAGGGACATATTTTGAATATTGCTCTCATAAATGTAGAATGTTGCCAGAGTGACAGGGTTTGTTGCAGCATACATGTGCTGAAGGATATGAGTTCTGAAACTGAAATGTATGTCATTTACTGACAGAAATCTTCAGATCATCATAGTGATGTATATATACACATTATATATATATATATATATATATATATATATATATATATATATATATATATATATGGAAAAATATATACATAATATAAATAGAGATATACATATATACATATAGTTATATATAAAAAAAATATATATATATATATATATATATATATATATATATATATATATATAAAGGAAAAACATATCTATATATATATGCTCATAACATGTAGTGGAGTCATACTTCAGAATCATACCTCTCAACCTCTTAGTGCATGAAATCTGGCCAAAGGCTGTCAAAATGGGGGGAAATAGGCCAAAACTAGGGACATATTTTAAATATTACTCTTATAAATGTAGAATGCTGCCAGAGAGACAGGGTTTGTTGCAGCATACATGTGCTGACGGATGTGAGTTCTGAAACAGAAATGTATGTCATCATTTACTGACAGAAATCCTCAGATCATCACAGTGATTTACCAGGGAAATAAAAATAATGAATCTGTGGAACAGACAGAAATATGAGCAATAAAACTGGACATTCTGAAACAATCTGGCCAGTTGAGAGGTATGCTCAGAACCCCTTAGTGCAACAAATCTGGACCAAGCCTGACAAAGTGGGAAGAGAAAGCCATGAAAACAGGGACATATCTGAAATACTGGAGTAGATAAGCTGACACAGCTGCTGCAGTACCACCCCTCCTCTCTGTCCTAACATATATTGTCTGAAATAGCACAAGTCCAGCACTCAATTACTTCTCACTAGTTAGTGACTTAAATCATCACATCATCCCACTGATGTGTCAGAAATACACAACAATTATGGGGGCCAGGCAATAGTACATCCTACAAATATCTGGACATAACATCACATTAGGGAAACTACACTCAGCTGCTAAGCATGTCACCAAGCACCATCCAAACTACACTCAGACTGACACAACACTAACCCAAATCTGCTATGTGGAATTACACATGTATTTGCAAATATACCAGGCACTACAGGGATGTAACACACTGAAGCACAGACATCAGTGTGAAAGTGCATATCCATAACCAATTTCTTTCACCACAGTCACAGTGACATACTGGTAAGTCAAATGAACAGTACAGAATAAGGACTGTGTGAAACAAAACATCTCATCATGTTTGCCACTCACACACTACCCCTACATATACTGGCCTAATTCACAGTGTAGTATGACACCTGACTGTGGTATGGGACATGTCTCTGTCTGCCCCTACAAACATATACAGCCAATAGACCACAAGAAACTGGAGCAGCATGCACAGTCAGAAAAGGAGCCATAACACATACATCTACCCCACCCCCTACACAGGCCAAATAACATTTACACATTACACTGCTACACAATCCTGTCTGTAGGTTTACCCTGGGTATCACTTCTGTGCCACTGTTAGACAGAGGCACAGTATACTAACCTCGAAAAAGGGCATATCAAAATTAATTTAAAATGGGTGGTGAAAGCCAAACACATTCTGGCTAGGCTTATAAATGCCCTAGGGCAGATAGCCTAGTATGAACCTATGAACCTATGAACCTATGAACAATTCCCAGAAATACACAGACATCTCAACTGTTCAGAGTCCCACAGAATGTCCAGGCTTTGTCCTCATATATAAGGCCTCTTACACATAACATGTCTGGCATTCTGATACATCACTGGGATGGTATCAGGAATGAAGGCAGTAATTAATGATATACCCTACCTATCAACCTCTTACTGCATGGCATCTGGACAAAGTCTGACATACTTGGGGACAGAGGCCCAAAAACAGAGGCATATGTGAAATATTGCTGTTATAAACTGAGACAATTGCTGGTGTAACAGGGTTTGTTGTAACATGTCTTTTCTGAGGGATATGAAGTCAAAACACAAATGGATTATACCATTTAATGACTGCAATCCCCACAGTATGCTACTGATTTTCCAAAGACAAAAAATGTCTGAGGAACACACAAAACATGAGAGTCCAAAATCTGGCCATTCTGCAGATAGCCCTACAGTTGAGAGTTATGTCAACCGCATAACGCTGTCAGACTTAAAATCACACAGAAATGCCTTGTCTACACAAACCCTGATAAACTAGCATTAATTCAACTGTATAACAGCAATACTTACATTCTATCCCTATGTCTGGAACATTCTCGGAAATTCTCCCCCGTTTGTTGGGCTGGCTATAGTTTTTGTTGTAAGAGGTATTTCCAACTACTGTCTGTGATGTTGCTGTTCACACACCTCCATGAAATTCTCCTCACAGGCAAGGAAATGGGGTAATGCCCACATGAAGTACTCAGTTATAGGAGTGTGTTGCCATGCCATTCACTCTAGGGATAACAACACAGCTGTTCTGCATACAATTAGTAAGTGGGGGACACAAATTGGTGCACAGGCCATCAGTTGCTCATGAGTATTACCTACAAAAGGTAAGCTACTGTCTATGCAAACAGATGTATACCCTATATCTCAGAGAGAGAGAGAGAGAGAGAGACAGACAGACAGACCAACCAACCAACACATATTGCAATCAAACCAACCATACTTGGAAAAAAAAGGTATGTCAAACAAGTAACCAGGTAATGGAATGCAGTAGGCGGTATTTAATAATAGGAACAACAAATATGCCTCAACAAGACTTGCTGTACTGACATATTGCTGATCAGAACCTATAGCCATAGCATCTGTGTCTGTCTGCAGTGACAAAGTTCTCAACTCAGGCTCCTGAGTCACCCCAGGAAAGGATGTCTCACATATGACTACTACTGGAGTGTGTGTTGAATAATATTGACTGTGACACTACTAGGCCAGCTACTGGGATGTCACAGATACTTATATGTTAATTGTGAATACAACTATGATAGACATGTTTGTCTCAGAAATGTGAGAGACTTATAACAGGTATTTGCAAAGCAAACTACTGTTGCAGATGTGTGTGTTGAACTGCATGTGATATACTAAGCTCATACCATTCAACTGTCCCAGTGTTATGCAAACTGACCATATGTGTGCCTCATATTTGTAGTCATTTACTCATAGAGTTGTGTTATGTCTGGCAAATCATTGGCAACCTTTGAAGATTGACATTACAATATCTTCTTCTCTTTCTTTTGTCTGTTCCCATTAGGGTTCGCCACAGCGGATCATCTGTCTCCATTTCTTCCTGTCCTCTGTATCTTGCTCTGTCACTCTAACCACCTGCATAACCTCTATCACCACATCCATACACCTTAATGTAGGCCTTCCTCTTGTTCTCTTACCTGGCAGCTTCATCCTTACCATTTTTTCCCAATATACTCAGCATCCCTCCTCAGCACATGTCCAAACCACCATAATCCCGCTACTATCTGGCTTTGTCTCCAAACCATCCAACCTGGGCTGACCCCCTAACATACATATTCTTAATCCTGTCCACCCTTTTCACACCCAGTGAAAATGTTAACATCTTTAACTCTGCCACATTCAGCTCTGACTCCTGCCATTTTTCAGTGCCACTGTCTCCAACCCATATAACATAGCTGGTCTCACTACCCTCTTGTAGACCTTCCCTCTCACTCGTAATGGTACTTATCTGTCATAAATCACTCCTGACACTGTTCTCCACCCTCCCCATCTTGCCTATACTGTCCTCTTCACCTCTCCACCACACTCATCATTATTCTGAACTGTTGATCCCAAGTATTTACACCCATCCACTTTTGCAAACTCTACTCCCTGCATCCTCAACATTCCTCTATCCTCCCTCCCATTCACACATATATATTCTCTCTTAGTCCTGCTGACCTTCATTCCTCCCCTCTCTAGAGCATATCTCTACCTCTCCAGGGCCTACTCAACCTGTTCCCCACCCTCACTACTGATCACAATGTCATCTGCAAATATCACAGTCAACGAGGAATCCTGTCTGATCTTGTCTGTCAACCTGTCCATCACCACTGTATATAATAAAGGCCTCAGAGGTGATCCCAGATTTAATTTCACCTCCACCTTAAACACATCTGTCACTCACACTGCAGAACTCACTGCTGTCACACTACCATTGTACATATCCTGTAGCACTGTTACAGATTCCTCCACCACTCCTGACTTCCTCATAAAATACCACAACTTCTCTCTAAGCACCCTGTCACATGCTTTCTCTAAGTCCACAAAGACATATTGCAACTCCTTCCGACCTTCTCTGTACTTCTCCATCAACACTCTCAGAGCAAACACCACATCTGTAGTGCTCTTTCCTGGCATGAAACCATACTGCTGATCACTAATCCTCACCTCCCTTCTTAACCTAGCTTCCAATACTCTTTCCCATAACTTCATGCTGTGACTGATCAGTGTTATCCCTCTGTAGTTACTACAGCTCTGCACCTCACCCTTATTTTCATAATTGATACCCAAACACTTTTTCTCCACTCCTCACGCATCCCTTCACTTTCCAATATTTCATTAAACAATCTGGTTAAAACCACCACTGCCATTTCTCCTAAACACTTCCATGCTTCCACAGGTATATCATCTGGACCAACAGCCTTTCCATACTTAATTCTCTTCATAGCTATCCTTACTTCCTTCTTGCTAATCTGTTGCACTTCCTGATTCACCATACCCACATCATCCAACCTTCTCCCTCTCTCATTCTCTTAATTCAGTAGCAAAGTACTCTTTCCATCTGCTCAACACACTCTCCTTGCTTGTGAGTACATTTCCCTCATTATCCTTTATAACCCTCATCTGCTGCACATCCTTCCTAGATTAGTCCCTCTGTCTAGCTAATTGGTACAGGTTCTTTTCTCCATCCTTAGTGTCCAAACTTTCATACAACCCTTCATACGCCTCATCCTTAGCCTTGGCCACCTCTCTCGCTGCCATGCACCTCATCTCCTTATACTCCTGTCTACTTTCTTCATCTCTCTGACAATCCCACTTCTTCTTCACCAACCTCTTTCTATGTATACTCCCCTATATTTCCTCTTTCCACCACCAGGTCTCCTTGTCCTCCTTCCTCTGTCCAGATGTCACACCAAGCACCTTTCTAGTCATCTCCCTTACTAGCTCTGCTGTAGTTACCCAGATATTCAGTAACTCTTCATTTCCACCCACTGCCTGTCTTAACTCTTCCCTGAACTCAACCTCACAATCACCCTCTTTCGTTTTCCACCATTTGATCCTTGGTGCAGCCCTCACACTCCTCTTCCTTGTCTTGATCACCAACGTCATCCCACAGACCAACACTCCACGCTGCCTTCCTACACTTTCTCTTGTCACCACTTTACGGTCTCCAATCTCCTTCAAACTTGCCCCCCCTGCATAGGATATAATCCACTTGTGTGCATCTTCCTCCACTCTTGTATGTCACCTTATGCTCTTCTGTCTTGTTAAAATACGTATTCACCACAGCCATGTCCATCCTTTTTGCAAACTCCACCACCATCTCACCTTCTGCATTCCTTTGTTTAACACCATACCTACCCATCACTTCCACATCCCCTCTGTTCCCTTCACCAACACGCCCATTGAAATCTGCTCTAATCACCACTCTCTTACCCTTGGGCACAGTCATCACCACTTCATCCAACTCACTCCAAAGTTTTTCTGTCTCATCCATCACACACACAACTTGCATACGTACTAACAACAGTCATCATTACACCATCAATTTCCAGCTTCATAAACATCACTCTATCCGACATTCTTGTCACCTCCAAAAATACTCTTGGCATACTGTTCCTTCAGGATAACCCCTACACCATTTCTCCTCCCATCCACACCATGATAGAACAATTTGGACCCAACTGCAATACATCTAGCCTTACCCCCCTTCCATCTGGTCTCTTGCACACACAATATATCAACCTTCCTTCTGTCCATCATATCAACTATCTCTGTCCCCATACCAGTCATACCACCAACATTAAAAGTTCTTACCCTCACTATGACACTCCTAACATTTCTCCTCTCTTCCTGCCATATGAGTGCCAGACATCCTCCAGGGTATGTCTGTGAATGCAAAGGCTACAGTGCTATCTAATGACTTAAGTGTGTTACGACGATATTAAGAAAGAGTCACAAATTCTGGCCTATCGCCCCCATGTATGTGTGGCATCCTTCAGATGTCCTGCTCTAACAGGTTGACAGGAATGACTGAGCAGCAAGAGTGTAAATACAGTGTGCCATACTGACACAGAACATAAATGTATATCAGGTATTACCTGTGCACATGTATGTATGAGTAGGTGTGGCTGCCTCATAACAACAGACATGGGATGCAAAACATCAGGTAAATAAGCTATATGTTGTACACATGTGTAATATTAGTTTCTGTCCATCTAACAGAGTTAGTTTTATAGAGCTGCTGGGTGTTGCATTGCCCAGACACAGACATGGGTACTAGAATAAGAATGATTATCAGCTTGAAACTGGAGAGCTGTCCAACTGTGTTATGACCTGGTGTCTATGTCTACTGCAAACAACTATATGACCACCTACATAGCTGTATGGACTCAGCAATACCTTACTTGTAAAACCTGTCTCCACCAAAGTAAAGTAATCCTCTTTGCTGGACAGCAGCAATACACAAACTGCATAATTGGTTGTTATATTGGCTGTACAGGGCAAAGTAGGAGTAGGCACCAACTTGGCAGCAAGTCAACCTTTGTCTGAATGAGCATATAAAGTCACAGGTGAATTACTGTAAGGCTAACTATGAGTACAAATTGGACACATCCACCAAGGGCAATCGCAAGACCATCTTCACATATGTCTGAAATCTCAGAGGCAACAATCCAACCCACCCTGTAATGGTGGGCAATCACACCACATACACACACACCATAGCTATAGCCAACCTGCTGCAGACAGGTTTAGGGCAAACATCACTTCCCTGACTCACTATCAGTATAGGTTGATATGCACTGCACCTGCACCCCTCCCCTCATCATCAGGGAGCAGGTTCATACTGCCTAATCAAAGTCAACAAAAGCAAGTCTCCATGGGACCTGATAACATTCCTGTCTGGATCCTACATGAACTCAGGTATATGCTTTCAGCTCCATTACACACTGTATGCAAGCAAAGCCTGTGCACCATTGACATCCCATCTGCAAGGAAGACGGCCACTGTCATCCCTCTACACAAACGTGAATGATGAATGGTGGTTTATGCAATGTACTGGCCTTCATTAGGGAGAACATGACACATCAGGACCAGGAGTTCAATGCAGGTTCATACTGTGCTGATAGATGACAGGGGTATGCTGTGGTTGTAAGTGGTGGCTAATGATAGGCAATATTGATGTGCTGGCTCTGTAAATAACTGTGGGCAATGTCTGAGGTCCTGTGAGGTGTTTCCCTGTTTATGTCTTCCAGGTGGCATGCAGCATCAGCCAGCAGATACTGCCGAGGAGAATGCAGCTATTACTGATGCAATAATCCAGCACCATGTGGTGCTGTTCGGAAGTAGCCAACAAAATCTGCATGACAGGACTGCTCTGTGGGGTGACCTTGTCCACAGAGGTAATACCTTGGGCCACCATGGTCACACATATGATCAGGTCAAGCATCGGGCAACTGACCTGATACATCGTGCCTTGCAAAGGGCTGCTGCCATGGCCAGGGACTATACTGCTACAAGTGGAGGTCCAGCCACACAGGCCCCACTTATGGCAACAGAGGAGCTCCTTGCCAACCTTGGAGTAGCTCCCACACAACAGCCAACACATGAAACATAAGTTGTGGAGGTGGGTGGCACCCATGCAACAGGCGAGGAGCATCCAGTTAAGGCCACAGTGCACATCAATTTAATTATGTAGCAGTGATACTGTCTCCTATAGAGTATCTAGATGCATATGTCAGTTTAAACTGCATTTGTGGGTGGCGTTTAGTAATGCACACAAGTACACATCTATGGTGAGGGACAGCAAATTGTTTACTGTCATAGCTTGTACTGTACCTGTGCAGAGATGTAGCATTCATCTTGTACCATTGATAAATGTGAGTCTGCTGACAATACCTCTCCCGCACAACTACATAGGTCCCTTGGGTCTGGATATGGGACAGCAGCCTGAAGCCAGTGAGTATGTGATTTCTCTGTTGTGACTCACCAGTACCCCAGGCATGTTAAGGTCATGCATGTGACCATGCACACAACTGTTACTCTCAGCCATTTTTCAATATCTGCATGTTCACTTCTGGTGGGGTTAACTGCCTTGCATCACAGTGGTCATCACAGGGTTCTATTTGCAGGAGATGTCACATATCTGTAAGCATACCTCACAACCTGACATTGCAAGACATCTGGACAAAGACTGACAAAATGGGGGGACAAAGCCCATAACTAGGGACATATTTTATAAATTAGTGTTACAGTGCATATAAATGGTGTAAACACACCTGTTAGAATGCCAGGTATTTGTGATATACAAAAATGAAAGCACAATAAAACATTTCCAAACCCGTCCAACCTTTCATGTGACATATAACCTGTACAATTAAATTCTAAAACAAACAAATCTGTTAGGGGAACAATTATGACACATAAAAAAACTCACAAGAAGCTAGATGCATACGTGTGCACAGGCTGAAGTTAATACTGTGTTGAAGTAGCTTTCGATATTACTAAAGCATTATGTCTTCTTGGGTACACACCTGCCATCAATTACAGAGACTCTTTGATTAACAACAAATAACGGTCAGCTGTCCTACCAGGATTATCCGAAATTTACTTAGTTGCCTGCTACAGCAACAGCCATAGTTCACATACAGCTTGTGAAGCAGCAAAGGGATCTCATTTGTGAAAGGTATCAGCCCAGAGAAGGGTACACACACATTTCCACAACATTGCATATACCATGGAACACAGTGAAGACAGTCATCAAATGGTGGTGGAAATATGGGGCAACAGTGACATTGCAAAGAAATGGACATCCCTCCAAATGTGTGGAAAATACAAGACCCAAACTGGTTGGGGAGGCTGCCAGGAGACCTCAGCAACACTACAGGAGTTGCAGGAATCCCTGGCAAGTACTGGTTGTGTACTATATGTGACAACAATCTCCTATATTCTCCATATGTCTGGCCTATGGGGTAGGGTTGGAAGATGGAAGCCTTCTCACACACAGAACAACATCCAGGTCTGGCAAATTTCTCAAGAAAAATACATCAGGTTTTCTAAAAGCATGTGGAGAAATTTGTTATGGTGTAATGAGATCAAGGTTGCACTATTTGGCCACAATACCAAAAATGTTGTTTGGCACAATAACAACACTGCATCACCAAAAAAACACCATCCCCATGGTGAAGCATGGTGATGGCAGTGTCCTGCTTTGGGGTTGCTGTTCATAAGCTGAAAGTGGGCCTTAGCCAAGGTGTAGGGGATTAGGAACAGATCAAAATACCAGTCCCTTTTGGCCCAGTATCTTCATGTGTCTGCTGGAAAGCTGTGGATGGAGAGGACTTACACCTTTCCACGCAACAATGACCCATACCATACATCAAAATCCAAAAAAGAATATCTTCACCAGAAGACAGTCAATGTTTTGGAATGGCCCAGCCACAGTCCACACATACATCCAATAGAAAATTTGTGGGTAAGCTGAAGAGGCCTGTGCAGAAGAGATGTCCTCGCAATCTGGCAGAGTTGGAGGGCTTCTGCAAGGAAGAGTGTACAAATATTGCTAAGTCGAGATGTGCCATGCTGATACACACCTTCCCAAGAGGACTGACTACTGTTATAAAATCAAAAGGTGCTTTAGCAAAGTATTACTTTAAGGGTGTGCACGGTCATGCAACCAGCCTATTGTACATATTCCAACTTCTACATGTTACCCCCAACCAATGTGTTTGTTCTTCAATTGGATTGTACAGGTTATATGTCACATTAAAGGTGGGAAATGTTATCATATGAATTCTGTGTTCTCATGTTATATATCAGATAAACCTGGCATGTTAACAGGGGTGACTACACTTATAATATCCACTGTAGAATTAGACGGTTGTTAGTGTAACCGGTTCTGTTGTGACATACATGTACTGCAGGTTTTGAAGTGTGAAACTCAAAATATGTCATTAATTAGTGACACCAGTTCTCATATCATCCCAGTAACATGTCAGACAAACACAGGATTTATGACAGACCTGAAATATGAGCCACATGTGTAGACATTCAAAGACACTCTGCACAGTTGAGAGATATGTTCTGTAGGAGTAGCCACTGTGCTATATAGGTGAACAGCAATTATGTGTACATGTGTGCAGTGTGTGCTACTTGAAGGCACATCACCTACTAACACTACTCACATATCACAGAGGTGTATCTAATTAGTAACATTAAGTGGAAAGCACTGCACTGCATGATGCTGAGGGCCTGTTCTTGCTGTGAATGTAGTGGTCTGACTGTGTTGTGAATGTCACCAGTTGGTTATTGTGAGGTCTGTGTAATGCCTGTCTGCCACGTCACCTGTATGTGTGTGTGTGTGTGTGTGTGTGTGTGTGTGTGTGTGTGTGTGTGTGTGTGTAGCAGCAAATGGTATAGTACAGGTATCAATTTACATATGTTGTCTTTTCCCCACAGGTGGTCTTGATGGTTGGGGTCCCTCTGGCTCAGAATCTGATGTCAGTGTCTCTACAGACTCTGGCAATGATGATGGTCATAGTCAGGCACAGGTGGTGTTGTCAGGGGCTGACTCTGTGCCATCAGTTGGCATCCCACAGTCATCCACAATGCCCCCGCACACAGTCACAATGCCCACACATGCCCCATCCCCAGCAGCCACAGATGATGGACAGTTGGCAGGTGGTGCCATGGAACAGGCTAGTGTGGTGACTATGGCAGGTGTGAGTGTAGACACTGGCCATATCCAGAGTGCAGGCTAGGTCCCACAAAGGCAGATGGACAGGGGTGCTCACAGGAGGACTGCTGCTCATTAAGCTGCTGTCACAAGTGCCACAGCAGGTGTCACCAGATGCATGCTTCAGGCTGTCATGGATGCACAGGCACATAGTGAATGCAATACCAGACAAATACTCAGGGTGTTGGATGCAACTCTTCCTGATTTATGTGGCGACATATGTGACCTTGTTGAGGCCACACACCAAAATACCGAGGTCATGAACAGACGGTGGAGTGGGACCTTGAGAATCCGCGTCCATGCCATGTCTGTGCTAGAGCATGTGCTGGGAGATGGGTGTCAGCCACATGGATGTATGTCAGCACTAACATCAGCTGAGAGTCTACAGGGCCATGCACCTTCACACTCCCATAGTGGCAGTGACACCAGCACTACTGAAGGGGGGTTGCTGTCCAAATCACAACAGAGCAGGCCATGGTCATGAGATCCTGGCTGGTCCCATCAGGGACATGGATCCAGCAGACAGCAGTCACCATCAGGAAGCAGTACTGCATCTGGCCTTGGGCTTGTTGGTGCCATTGAGATCCCTTGCAGGACTGATACACATGTCCGTGGCTGGAGAAGGTGAACTGGACACCCTGCCATATACAGTCCGCAACTGTCCAACATACCCCTGTGTATGGTAGCTACAATGCCTGACTGTGTGCATGCATACACACACACATTTGTATCACAGGCGGGTCACCTCCAGACACACATAGCACCTCTGCACAGCCCATCTATAGGATACCTCTCCAAACACACACACATGGATGTCAACTGTATGGCCCAGCCTAGGCCTCTGGCAAACCCACACCACGTCCTGTGCATATGATTTTACCTGTGCCACATCCCTGTCATCCATACCACCAATGCAGGGACAGGCTAATATGGGTCTGTTGCACAGGGTGATTATAGTACAGTGTAGCTATGTAATACCATGTAAGGTGCTGTCTGCTTGCATTTGTTATGGGTACACATAAAGGTGTATGTATCTTATTAGCCATAATGCATCATTGCTGTTAGTATGACTGACTGAATGTAGTCAGAAATGCTGTATTCTGTTTGTGTTCCAAGTGTCTGTGTGTCTGCAGGCTGTGGGCCTGCAGACATTGCTATCATGGAATATGGCAGGCTGGAGATACACTGACCATTTCATAGCCAAGGTATAGCTTTATATGTACGTTTACCAAGTGTGTATGCATGCAACTGTGTTTGATGGACATTGTTGTCAGACAGTGTGACCTTGCATACATACCCATTGTCAAAGACAGGTAGCCTTCAGACATGTCACCTCAGTGTTGTGTAGTACCACAGGCTCATACATTTGGAACAGGTTACTGGAGTATTGCCAGTAAGTCCCTTCACAAGCTTAGCCATTAGACTGACTGCAACAGATTCATGTGTTAGCACCTGTTGCACATGCCATTTCTTTCCTATACACTCAGCCCTGATGCAGTTGGCAAAGGCATGCATGGTACTGTGTATGACAGGTTTATGGTATGTATTCTTGAGTTCACAGGGTGGAACAGGGAGACAAAATGGTATATCATTTGAATACGCAAAGTAAAGATTGACACAGGGGATGTGCATACATTAACACAAACACAGTTGGCAATAGACAGATTTGTAAACCTACATATCATATTTAATGTACTATAGTGCTACATGCACATGCCATGCACCACATAGAGTATACATGTGGGACATAACCCACTACCTCTTATAACTCTTACAACATGTAATGTTGTGAATGCCTTCATGGATGATGAAATAACCCACCAGAAATAGCAACTGGAGTCACCTATTGCTCCTACAAGCTTGGAGAAGTGATAGGGTAACAGACGTTGTATCAGCATGATGTTTCAGTCAGGTCTGATATCTGATGCTGGCATGTGTGTCAGTACACTAACTGTGACCTATTTGGCAACAATATCACATACATGGCCATTGTTAGGGGACACAGACCACATATAGGTTGCAAACATTCAGATATTCCATAGACATCTGTACAGATGACTGGTATGGCCTGTACAATGGTTTAACATGCTGCATGTGAGGCAGATGCCACATGATATTGATTATCAACCCAAACACCCACACACACACACACACACACACACACACACACACACACACACACACACACACACACACACACACACGCAGAGTTGCCAGTATTGAGATTAGAACCCCCACTTACTTACAGTTATTTCTACTATAGTGTTACACAGTTATCAGATGCACCACAGTGCTTATATGAATTCACCTTTTCCCAAGGTACTTTTAAGGTGAATGACATCAGCAGGCCTTGTAAAGTAGGGTAATGGGAAGTGTACAGGGTGGTACACCACTCAAAATGGTATAACCTACACACGTTATGTTTCTCACTTCAAACACACACACTCACATACACAGTTGCCATTATTGAGATTAAAACCCTTACCAATCTAGTTATTTCTACTATAGTGTTACACAGTTATTAGACATGCCATGGAGCTTAAATGAATTCACCTTGTCCCAAGGTACTTCTAAGGTAAATGACATCAGCAGGCCTTATAAAGTAGGGTGATGGGAAGTGTACAGGGTGGTACACAACTCAAAATGGTATAATCCAGACACACAATATGATTCTCACTCACACACACACACTTACTTGCCAGTATTGAGATTAGAACCCCTGCCTCTCTAGTAATTTGTACAATAGTGTTAAACAGTTATCACGTGCACTACTGAGCTTACTGGGCTGACAACTGGCCAAAAGTGCTGATAAAGGGAATGACATCAACAGGACTGATAAAGTAGGGCACTGGGTGGGGAACTTATCAAAATACTTTTTCCTACAAACATATACACACACACACACACACACACACACACACACACACACACACACACACACACACACACACACACACACACACACACATTTGCCGGATCTGAGAGTAGAACCCATGCCTATCTAGTGATTTGTGCTACAGTGTTACAAAGTTATAGCACATATTATGGAGCTTACTGGGCTGACAACTGGACAAAGGTACTGATAAGGGGAATTACATTAGTAGGACTGATAATGTAGGGCACTGGGTGGTGAACTTCTTCTTACAAACATACACATTCGCACGCACACTTATACATCCACACACACATTTGCCAGATATGAGAGCAGAACCCCTGCCTATCTAGTGATTTGTACTATAGTTTTACACAGTTATCACATGTGATATGGAGCTTTCTGGGGCTCACAACTTGGTAAAGGTGCTGATAAGGGGAATGACATCAGTAGGACTGATAAAGTAGGGCTCTGGGTGGGAAACATATTGAAATACTTATTTTTACAATCATACACACTTACACACACACTTATACACCCTCACAGACATTTTCTGTATCTGAGAGAAGAACCCCCTGCCTGTCTAGTGATTTGTACTATAATGTTGCACAGTTATTGCATATGCTACAGAGTTTACTGGGCTGACAACTGGCCAAAGGTGCTGATAAGGGGAATGACATCAGCAGGACTGACAAAGTAGGGCACTGGGTGAAGAACCTATCAAAATACTTCTTCCTACAAAAATATTCACTTACACATACTTATACACCCACACACACATTTGCCGGATCTGAGAGTAGAACCATTGCCTATCTAGTGATTTGTACTATAGTGTTACACAATTATCACACATGTTACAGAACTTACTGGGGTGACAACTGGCCAAAGGTGCTGATAAGCGGAATGACATCAGCAGGACTGATAAAGTAGGGCACTGGGTGGGGAACTTATCAAAAGACTTCTTCCTACAAACATATACACTTACACACACTTATACACTCACACACACATTTGCCGGATCTGAGATTAGAACCCCTGCCTATCTAGCGATTTGTACTATAGTGTTAAACAATTACCGCACATGCTACGGAGCTTACTGGGCTGACAACTGGTCAAAGGTGTTGATAAGGGGAATGACATCAGCAGGACTGATAAAGAGGAGCACTGGGAAGTGTTGTGGGTGGGAATGACCTAAAACTGTTTCACCTACAAATAAACAAACACACACTCCCTCACTCTTGCACACACACACACCCACACACATCCACCCACACACACACACACTCACATACACACACACACACACACACACACACACACACACACACACACACACACACACACACACACACACACACACACAGGCAGGCGATGTGATATTATAAACCTAAGCTCACACACACTTGCCAGTATTAAGATTAGAACCCCTACCTAGCTAGTTATTTGTACTATAGTGTTATGCAGTTATTGTGTGCTACAGTGCTTATAGGGGTGATAGGTGTCCAATGGTACTTCTAAGGTGAATGATGGCAGCAGATCTTACGGAGTAGGGCAATGTGAAGTGTACTGAGTGTTAACAGTCTCCTAATACGTAGACCTACAGACACACGTACACACACACACACAGACACACACACACACACACACACACACACACGCACATGCACGCACACGCACAGGCACGCACACCCACACACACAAACACACACACACACACAGGCAGGTGATGTGATATTATAAACCTAACCTCAGTACTATTACACTTTGGGGCTCA
The DNA here is from genome assembly GCF_019279795.1 of Protopterus annectens. NCBI lineage: Eukaryota > Metazoa > Chordata > Ceratodontiformes > Protopteridae > Protopterus > Protopterus annectens. The sequence continues at coordinate 1,555,529,880 of NC_056728.1, read as the reverse complement.
CATTTTATGCTGGTGCGTGCAACTGTTTAGAACTGATATGCCACTGTCCACAGCAGGACATCACTTTATGCCATTCAGGTTATCTGTGTCACTCTGTCTGTGTCCCCCTATGTCTCTCTTTCTATCACTGTCTCTCACTTCCCCACATCTATGTGTGTGTATGCTTGACATATGTTATCTGTTGCCCATCTATACGTCTGTGTATGTCATGCAACAGATGCAGATATATCACATATGGGCCACCTACAGCTAGCTATGGGTAATCCTGTATGATGTGTGTGTGTTTGTGGGACAGTTTATGCACAGACATATATATACACAATGGTCATATAGTCCAATGTGGGTTCCAACATCTCCTGTGATTCTCTAAGTGTAAGAGCATGCCCAGTGTGACCTTCTATAATTAGAGTGGGATGCCATTCCAGAGAAAGGTGTACTCCAGTCCAGGGTATTGTGTGCAACAGCCATACCTGTCAGGAGTATACATGACTTTCCTTGGGGTACTGGGTTTGTTTAGCAGACATTTTCTGACATATCTGTAGTCTGACACTGCAATGTATTGTGTCATTACCTAGTTGCAGACATCCTCAAATCATCACAGTGCTTTACCAAAGGGATACTAGTTGTATGATGCATAGATCAATATTATGAGGGCAGTTATGTACATTCTTGCCCAACAAGGCCATTTATGAGGTGTGGATACAGCCAGTTGTGTGATGACATGCTGTGTATACAGTCCAGCAACTTGGTGATATAGTGGCTGGGGATCTCCTGCTTGTGTGGTGTCTTTCTAACCTGAGATGTCATATCCTTGTGTGGACATACCTTTCACCTGCACATTTTTTGGCAGGTTGTCAAGATGTTTGGCTAGAGGTTTCATCCTGTGCATGTAAACTTGTGTTTTTATGGCAAGTTAGTTAGATATATTTGAAGAATGACATTTCAAAATAATGACAGACATTACTGTTTCAGATTACATAACCTTTAGACAATTCCCGCTACTGCAAAACCCTCACTCTACCAACTTTTTCAGTATGCAAGGGTGATATTTACAACACATGCCTATCATTGTGCCTTTGTTCTACTTTTATTTCTGCCCTTGTCCAGATGTCTTGCTGTCAGAGGTTGGAAGTTATGGGTCTGGGTACAGAGTGTATTCTACTGTGCAGGCATGTCCATTATTATAAAAGCAAACATAAGAAAAAAGGGTTATTGAAAATAATTACTGGCAACAGTACCAAAAGAGCACTATATTCACAAAAGCCTTAGCACCTCAGATACACATCCTTCAAGATGTCCATTATATGTGTAATATATTCCACATAGCACTATGACTTCCAGGTATGTCAGTGGCAGAGCAGTGAGTGTCTCGGATATGCATAATAGTTAGCACTGCAGTTATCTGCACTTGGCCCTATCAAAGACGGCACTGTACCTAGGGCACTACAAGACGAGTGCCAGGAGAACGTGCTGGCCAGATCTTGACAGTATTAACCATACATACACATAGCTCATTGACCCCTGCATATTGTTGACAGGCAACATGTTTTCATGTGTATTGTTACAGCTCTGCCAATGTGTGATATGCTGCTATTTCCATGCATACATATATGTTACTGCATTTCTGTGGGTATATGGGGGGCACACCTGTCAAATGTACACATTTGCACAGACTGTGCTGATATTTGCTTTACATTTTGGTTCCATTTACCATACTATTGTGCCCTGTCTTGGGGACTAGAGGCATATCAGTAAAGACCACAGGTCAGATTGTAATGGCATACATTTGAGTTTCAGATGCATTACTCTTCTTAGCCTTACTGCAACTGCGAGGCCTACTGTGCTATCACTGTGTGAGTCTGTTAGGGGGGTAAGTCAACATTGCCGCCATTTGTGTGTCTTTACCAGATATTTCTCTCTGGTTTTCTACAGCTGACCTGCTGTGTGGGTGTGAGGGGTGGGTATGGGATCCCCACACTGACATCCATGCCTGTGACCTATGACCCCCCCAGTTAGTTGTCCCCACACATATACTGCAGTGGGATTTGCCACCTTGGGTACTACTGCAATACTATGTGGAGGCCAGTTTTGGGCAGACATTTCCTGGTGTCCCAGTAGGCCCCCCATTCCCTTGCATGCATGCAGCATTACCATAGATATGCTACCAAAATATACTAATCCATTCATTTATTGTTAAGAAGACTGACTTACCTTGTCCTGCAGCAGTTGTGAGAACAGTGCTTGAGGGCCACCTATGTTGGAAGCACACAGTACACTGCCTATACATGGTAAGTTACAGGTAATGTGATGTGTGTGTCATCCATTTTACTGTGTGTGTGAGTAAAAGAGAGAGGTGTCAGTCACTGGGGTCCCTACAGTGTCAGTGCGTATGCTATGCATTGCCTCCTTGCCAAGGCAGGAGCATACTGGGCATACCTCCATCTGCCTAGAAGAGCAGGTACAGGGACCTCCTCTTCTGATTCCCTCTGTGCCCATGGGGACCTTGGTAATGTTGTTGGGCTGTGTGGCCCCTCCCTGTGCTGTTCCTGCTGCAGCTGTTTCTGCAGGATTATATTCTGTAGCATAGCACATACTATGAACATGTGTGCACAAGTGGCTGGAGAGTACTGCAAGAATCCACCAGATATGTCAATTCAGTGGAATTGTAACTTAAGCATCCCATACACACGCTCTATAATGATCCTGGTTTGTGCATGTGCTTCATTATGGCATTTGTGTGTGGGTGTGGATGCATTTCTGATGGGTGTCATCCATGTCTCCAGTTCATAGCCAGCATCCCCCACCAGATGGCCATACAGGATGCCCCCACTGGTAAATGCCTGTACAGCTGTGATGATTGCCAGATATGGGAGTTGTGATAGCTTCCAGGCCTGCCAACACACACATTCATGATAATGCCCTGGGCATTGCACATGACCTGGCAGTTGATGGAGGGAATCCCTTGCGGTTATGTAGACCTTACCCTGTTCACCATGTGGTGCTTTGATGTGGATGTGTGTGCAGTCTATCACACCCAGTACCTCCGGGTATTCTGCTACATGGTAGAAGAGATGCATATTGCTGGTCCTCTCCTCACGGGTATTGGGGAAGTAGATGTGCTCATTGGCATGTGGTAGCATGGCATCCAGGAACTGGTGGAGTACCCTGGATGCAGATGCCTGCAAGACCCTCATGATGTCCCCAGTAGGTCTTTGGAAAGTACCTGTAGCTAGTATTCTTAAGGCTACACATACCTTGGTATCCATTGAGATGGGTTCCCCTCTGCTGGCTCTAGGTCTGAGTTGAGGCTGGCACAGCTCGATGATTTGCTGAAGTATGTCTCTGTCCACCTTGCAGTGCTCTACTATCTCCGGGTCATGTAGCACCTGGTAAGTTACCCTGTGTCTGAACACTCTCCTCCTCCTCTTCGGTCTGTGGCGGTTGTCAACATTATCCTCCTCACCACCCTCAGCCTCTAGCACATACTGATGGATCAAAGCAATGGCATCCCCTAACATTTTTCAAGTTAAAATTCCTCTGCATGTGAACACCAATGATGCAGAGTTTGTGGGAAAAAAACAGACTGGAAGGTGTTTCCATAGTTTATACTGTTGTGCTGCAGATGCTGCTTGTATGATTGGCTGACTATGATGCATTCCACCTGCTAGCTATGTAATTTGTTCTTGATTGCTTTTATTCTGGTATCTTTCTTTTTTTCCTTCCCATTTCTGCCCATTTTAAGCCCTGATGTGCGCCGCGCAAACCTGGTGCCCAAATGTAAACAGTCCAGCTATTTCCATTTTTTTTTGTTTGTTTGTTTTAGACTCAGTGTGCACAGCACAAACCTGTTTAGCTAATGTAAACATTAAGAAATGGCCCTCCCTGGATGTGAACACACTCTTCATTTCATGGAACAAGTCAATACAGCCTCAGACACACACCCTTGCTTAGCTGTGCTTATCTGGGGTCTATAGAGCTCCAATGTGCTTACACCATGCATGACACACCTCCTTTGCATGTCTGTTGCTCCTCCAGCTTACACAATCGTGTTATAGCACCTACATGGTTAGGTGCAGTTTGGCACTTGGAATACTTTTGTGATTCAGTAAATTTCACCTCATTTGCATACCCCTCTGCCTTAGTCAATAGTTACTGCACTACCCCAGAGTCTTTCCCCTTAACAACCACTGTTCCCTGGTATTGTTTTGATTCTTCATGCCATAAACTATAATGGCAAAATGCATATTTACCTTAAAATTGAGTTTTCACTTTTTTTTTTTAATTTTCGGCACAATCCCGTTTGAGCACCGCTGCCCTATGCTTAAACAGCTGAGATCGGCCAAAAAAAAAACCTTTTATTTTTTATAAAAATGAACACTTTTCCATACCAATGGCCATATATTTGGCCATTGGCATGCCTAAAAATTATAATACATGCTTTTATTTGAGCTGTCATGCCTCCATTTTAATTTTTGCAGAAATGTATTCGGCTAGTAGCCGAATACATTTCTGCAACTAACACTATTCTTGTACAGATGCCTACCTTGCTGAATCACTAATTCACCTCATTTGCATGGTTTTCACCAGCAAATGAGGTAATTAGCATTATGCAGTGGTGTACATGTAGGAATAGTGTAAGCAGTCTTGTGCATGTCAGAACAGTAGTTTACTGGATCGCTCGACAGCCATATTCCATGCAGGAGCGGCTACACTGTTCCTGCATGTAAAAAAATGCTTATTGAATCCCATCGTCAGACTTCCATGTCATTGTTATGTTCTTTCTTGCAGTAGCTAAAAGGGTCCATAAAACTGTATATTTTGTTCTTGGAACACAGTCAAGTACAGGGCAATTAAACAGAATCAAAGATTTAGATAACAGAATTTTTTTCAGTTTACCACAGCATGCGCTAATCTCAAAAAAAAAATAAAATAAAATAAAAATAAATTAAATAAATAAAACACACATTATAAATATTTCTTTTCTGCTGCGGACCTGGTCATAGACTCAGAACAGGCCTCATTTAAAGAATCATCTCCCATCATAGCAGCCATCACGTCTAATTGTATTATTGTATTTCATTTCCCTTTTAAATACATGTCAAGAAAAATAATCCAGAATCATTGACCACCTATAAATATAAAAGATAATACAGAAAACAGGACAAATTTCAGAATTTTCCTGAGAACTATCAGTGCCAATCCCTGTCCTCCATTAGCCATCTATTAGAAGTTCCTGCCACTCTGGGTAATCTTCTTATAACCCACAATGGGAAGGAATCTGCCTGTGTCTGCCAGGTACCACTATCAGCTTGTTCACCATCCCCTTTCAAGGGGATATCTTGCTCCTCATCCTCCAAATTAGACAAGTTCTCCTGATGGCCCCCAGTTGATATTCAACTGCTCTTTGACCTTAAAAGAGGATAAATCTGCTATAGTATCCCCTGTGCTGCAGTGATGACTACTTTACATGACACTTCTGAAAAAGTAGACATGCTTTCTCTGCACCTGGGCTGACTCTACAACTTCAGGCTGATTACCCTAATCCCTCACCATAGCTTTTTACACCAATAAGAGCAAAATGCCAGCCACTGCTATCTCATCCTTGAATTCCAAATTACTGATGCCACTACTGCAAGACTCTCCATCAGCTAGCACTATGTCCACAGGCATTTTAGGACCTTTGTTCACCTGGAAACATACATTGTCTCATGCAGTTTTATTTGTAATGTAGCTGGGCACAAGAGTTCCCAGCTGACTGAATTGCTACACAGCTGTAGCCACCTGAACCTACTCAGTTCCCTCTGCAGGGTGGCCTGGTCTTAACAACCACTCTCTTTCCTGTAAACTGTACAGTGTTAGCACAAGATGCCATGACCTTTAAACATACTAGGTTCTTTTCCTCACTTGGTGTGTTCTATTTACTGGAATGTCCATAGCAAGTTCCTCAGGACACAGAATCTTGTAATCATCCTTGCACAACCATTGCAGGTCAGGCACTTCAGTCCTTTTTTTCAGACCAGTGATCCAACACATTGTCGTGACATGACCTTGTTTAGGTCATCAGATCTTTAATTAAGTTTATTTATTTATTTGTTTGTTTGTTTGTTGACATTTGATATATAAGGAGTGAAAAGGTTCTGGTTAATATTTAGGGATATAATTTATCCTGGTTTTGAGCAAGAACAGAGCCAGATTTTAGCTAGTAAGTCTTTCAGAGTCATTTTGAAAGATGGGAGGTTGGATATGGACTTGATGGATACAGGTAAAGTGTTTTAGGGTCTATATTAGAACATCGAAGTATTAAAACTTCGAATGTTCTGATATCAAACACTATTCAGCGAACGCTAAGAATAGCGAAGCTGCAGAACAGTGAATTCTTTCCTCAAGAAAGAATTTGGTTGGCTATTTCTGTGGCTTTGCTATTCTTAGCGCTGTGGTGGAAAGTTACGGGTTGGGTTCAGGTAAGTGTGCTATTGTTTGTACTTTAGGGTTAGGGGCAGGTTAAGTGAGTTAGGGTTTGAGAGCGAGTTAGGCGTGTGTGTGATAGTGACAGACTTTAGGGTTAGGGGTGGTTTAAGTGAGTTAGGGTTAGGTCACGGGTTAGGTGAGTGTGCGATAGTGACAGACCTTAGGGTTAGGGTTTGGGTTAAGGTACATGGGTAGATAGTAGTGTATGTTTAGTTTAGTGTAGCATTAGATGTAGGAATTTAAGTGTATGTGTGTGGTTGCTGTTTGTTTGATGTGCTTGTGTTGTGTGTATGTTTTGGAGCAGCAAATTTTTTTTCCATGGGAAAAAATTCGCTGTTCTGAATGTTCAATATTTTCAAGTTTAGATGTTTTGGGGCCGATGAAATAGTGTTCGCTATTTTCATCTTTCGATAACGTGATATAAACACGTGTTTTTAGGCCTTAGCAACCTTGTGTGAGTACAGACAATGCCTAGTAGATTTGATAGGTTTGTAGACTTTTTGTTCACTGGATCAAGAATGACTAACTGGGAACATAGTTGTGTAGAATGTTTTTAGTGACAGGCAGAAAGATTATGGATAATTATAGGTGGTAAGAAGCTGTGTAGATGTTAGTTTATGAGACAGTTCTAACCAATTTAGGCTTTTTAGTGCTACATAATGGTGGGTTAATAAAGGGGTATTTTGGCAAATTTAGCAAGTTTGTTATAGCATTGTTCAAGTTTTAAGTTTTGTGAAGTCTGAAGGTGAGTAAGGATGACAACACCAGAAAGAAATGTGTGGAGAAGGTAAGTAATGGCAAGTGTAGTTTTAGCTGCATTGGTGCGAACGTTTTTGGCTCTGTAAAGCATCCCTATTTTTGATGATTTTTTTCTTATTTAATTTTGTATATGCAAGTTGAATGTAAGCTTATCATCCACTATCACTGCTAATAATTTGCTATGAGAAGTGACTTCAATGGTTATATTAATCAACTGTTGTATTAAGATAATCCATAGATTGATACTGCTGTACTGCTTCACCTTCAACCCTAACTTCACTTTGACGTGCAGCCACTTTTCCCACCTACTCCTCCACCAAATAAGCCACCTTTTTAAAATCCACATGAGCAGTTGTAACCTCCTTGTGAAAAGTCCCTTTATTAGAGGTTATCACATCCAGATTCCTACATATGGCATTGACCCTACCTTCCATTCTAATGACCAAAACACACATCAAGCAATGAAAATCAAAGCATTCACAACTAGAATATTTTGATGGCAGATGCCAACACTCATCTCTCCTAGTCACCGCTTTAGCTGAAACAAAGATTATTTCTGGCCTTGATCTATGTGGCTAAGCCACAATTTTTTACTCCAGCTCACCTAAATTGTTATTGTTTTTATTATGTGTAGTCAAAAGTAATGCCAAGTAACAATGTGTCCATTGAGGACCACTTAGTATTACACTTAATTGTTAAGCACTTTCATTAGATATTGACTTCATCAGACACATTGTCACTTGGCATTGTTTTCAGTTATTGGTTATGTTTTACTCTAGGGTAGTGACTATATACATTAATTTTTGTTGTTTATTATGTGTAGTATTTAGAATTCTTTAAGAATTTTATGCTCTAAAACTAAAACATTTACAATGGATTTCAGTAAAAATTGAACTAGAATATGATGTTTCACACATGACCTAAATTTTGATGATCAGATTTATTTTGGTAAGCATATAGCATATGAGATTGTACAGTCCCTTTGGGTTAGAGAGGAACACACTGCATGTTGTTGTTGTCTTTCGGTTTTTTCCCGGTTAGGGGTCGCCACAGCGGAATTCCAGTCCACTAATAATTGGCAGTAGATTTTCACGAACGCTGAGGTGCCAGCTCGACGTTCAACCTTCAATGAAGGCACGCCCATTTACGCATGTCTTTCAAACGCCCACCCAACCGTGGGGAGGACATGCAGACTCCACACAGAAGGCACTCCCCACACTCCAGCCAAGAATTGAATGGGAGAACCTCTTGCTGTGAGGCAACAATGCTACCGCTGCACCACCATGAAGGAACACACTGCATGTGCTGTAGAGATAACAGACTTGGGAGTTTAAAGAATGATGTACTGAACTGATATGGATACTGTATTTATAACTTTTGCTTGTTTCATTTTCGTGTGTGTACGTGTGCTTGTGTGTGTATGTGTGCGTGCATGTGTGCATGTGTGCATGTGTGTGTTTCAGTATCTCTTTGTTTGTCTATCTGTCTGTCTATCGGTCTGTCTGTGAAAAAGGAGGATACTCAAATGAATGTAGGAAAGAAGACAGTTGAAAGTCCCAGGGAGAGTTTAGGGCTTGTTTAAATAGGTGTGCACACATGAGCTGAACACATTTTTTAGAAGTGAGCTGAAAGCCCACACTCTCATAAAATCGAGGGTTACACAGTAGGAGAAGCAAGGCCTTGTTGACTCACAAGCAAAATTAAAACAGTCAACAGGAAGGATTTTTTTTTGTTTTTCCTTTATGTATTTCAAGTCTTGCTTGTTCCAGCATGTACGTACATGATAATGATGTTAGGGTGGATTGCTGCAGTCCTGCAAGTGGCAGGCTAGGTTTACAAGTAAGAATAAGGAGAAAATGGTTAGTGTACATGACTAGGACAAACCATCTTTTGATTGGCAGAAGGAAGACATGGACTGCTCTAATGAACTAATTTCCATAGAATTTGTTTGCATTTGTGCTTACCAACAGGCAGAAGGACCTCCTGGTCACTAGGCCATCCACTGTGAATCTTTGACTGAGGACAGTATACCTCTCAACTGTCCCTGATTTTCAGGGACGTCCCTGATTTTGACTCAAATTTTAACTCTGTCCCTCTTAATCCCTCCTAAAACTAGTGACTTTTGGAAGAAAGGTGGTGAATTACACATAATGAATAATGACAATAATTAAGAGTTATAGACTTCTTTTACTTCAGAAAATGTGTATTAATTCATATGCTCTGATTCTGTCAATGTTTCAAGTTAATAGCACTAATATTTTAAAAGTGTCCCTGATTGTCCCTGATTTTTTCTTGACTTGTCCCTGATTCTGTTGAAATTTGTCCCCGATTGGTTGAGAGGTCTGGAGGACAGGCTATGAGCTGATGATAAGAAATAAGAGACGTGTTTGAATACTGGTTAATATTTCTTCCAAGATTGCTGTCCTGCACTGCTCTTTTAACAATTTTTTTTATTCTGCCTTGATGCTCAATTGATGAGTTCAGTAATCACAAGTTCAAATGCAAAACAATCATGGCTGCAGCTATTTCTTCCAAGCAGATATGATATTTTGTATTTCTTTTGATAAGATAGGGATAGGCATGGCTAACACATTCAACTTCAATGTCTGCTGTGTTTACTATCAAAAAGGTGATTGTTCAGTATTGTTAATACACAAAAGAGTGGAGAAGGAAATTGACTAACCTCAAAATGTAGCAGGATGTGGCAGTATGCAAATTGCATGTTCTCCTTGATAATGCCTTTCCTCTGAGCACTCTGGTTTCCTCCCACCTCCATAAAAACATGTTTGTTGATTTGGCTGCTCTGAACTCCCATCTGTTTTATATTTATTTATGCCCCTGTGGCCTTGCTTGTGGCTTAAAAGACCTATGAAGGGCCTCTTTACATATAAGTTCATAATCAAGTTAACATTTAAAAAGGTAAGGATGTGTTTATTTCCAGCACATTTTTCTATTAAATCATTATTTAGAATTGAAGTATTATGAGATGTTTCTACTGGAAAACAGTTTGCAGCATTTTACACAGTTATAGTGCTGCACCAAAACCTCAACCTCATCAAAAAAAGTTTTTTTAGTAATTATTAGATTTGGCTACTATTTTTTTTTATTGAGTCTACCGGGTGAAATGCAGACAAATAACACTTTTAGCTAAACAGCAGTTTGAAGTTCAAGTTGCTTGCTTTTATACAAAATAAGCACCTCTCTTTCTATGTCAATACCTAAACAGTGTTCACATTGAGAGTGTTGAGTTGGGAAGGTGGTAAAAAATCTTTGGAATTATCTTGTGGCATTTGTAAATTTTTATTTTATTGTAATTTGCAGGAGTATATGTTTTCAAAAGTTGAGTGTGATCCTCTGTGAACCATCACTAACAAAAACACCTAGTCACAAAAGTTCATAAACTGTAGCTTAGGTTCATTTTTGGAATGCATGTACTCAGTCTGTTTAATTTGTGAGCATGTGTAACACCTGCAGAGGCTGTTACTGTCATCCTGACACCTCTGAGAAAGAGAAATGAGTGGCAAACAATGCATCACTTGCCTTGCTTTTTCTCCTTGGTGCACCAACTTCAAATGACCCAAAACTCACTAATGAAACTCCAAACAAATGTTAACTCAGCAAGAGACTGTAAATGGAAGTAAGCCACTTGAAGGTGTGTGTGTGTGTGTGTGTGTGTGTGTGTGTGTGTGTGTGTGTGTGTGTGTGTGTGTGTGTGTGTGTGTGTGAACGTGTGCATGCATGTCTGTGTGTGTGTGTGCATGCATGTCTGTGTGTGTGTGTGTGTGTGTGTGTGTGTGTGTGTGTGTGTGTGTGTGTGTGTGTGTGTGTGAACGTGTGCATGCATGTCTGTGTGTGTGTGTGTGCATGCATGTCTCTGTGTGTGTGTGTGTGTGTGTGTGTGTGTGTGTGTGTGTGTGTGCATGCATGTCTGTGTGTGTGTGTGTGTGTGTGTGTGTGTGTGTGTGTGTGTGTGTGTGTGTGTGTGCACATGTGTGTGTGTGTGTTTACTCTTGCATGCATGTGTGTAATTATATCTGCTACATGCATACTTCTGAGATTGACAATTATCTGATTATCTAACTGAGGGGGAATATACTGATTGATGTTTAAGGCTACAGATCATAGCCACATACATTGCTGACTGTCACACTTAATGACTTGGGTCTATATTATGACAACGAACGATCAAATGCTTGAACGTTGTTATGTCAAACTCAAATGTTCGAATTCACAACACATCGAACTACCAGAACAGCGGAGAAAAAAATCGCTGTTCCCAAAAAAAAAAAAAAAAAAAAATACATTCAAACATTACATAAAATGGCGTCACCCCCCACACCCCCTACTTAAATATTTTTTACATGCATATATGTCTTGAACTTCTTGCACAGTCTAGACAGCACACTCCACATCAATTAATTCATACCCCACTTTTAGAGCAACAAAACTGATATTGTAAAGCCACATTATTCCCTAACTCAACTTCCTTTCCAATAACATTTGCTTCCCTAGCTGAACATCTAGGAAACTACTTTCATTCTATACTCAGAGAGATTTATTTATATGTGTGTTTTACTTTTTTAGTGTGAACATCACTTTTCTTCCCATTCTTCCCTGCTTTGCTGTAGCTTGAAAAAAAACTCTTTTCTTACTCAACCCCTCCATACTCTCCATAAATACTGAAATCCACTGCTGTAGCTACTTGAGTGATATAACTGTTTAATTATTGTATTGCTTTATGTGCTACATGCCTTCTAGGTCTTTTTGAGGTTCTATTATCCCTCAAAATAAATAAATAAATGCATATCCTGTATTTACTGTGGCTGCTTATATATGTCTCTGATTATTCTGTTTCTCATTCTTCCTCTTTTGTTCCCTCACTTTATCAGTGTCCCAACAAAATTTGTTAATGTGACGTATCATATGCTCCCATCGATAATTCATTCTCTGAGAACTGCAGGAAGAGTTATTTTATACTCATCTCAATAACTTCAAACGTTAATGAGACAAGATTTAAAATAATGGGTGTTGCTCATTTTATTTAAATTAATCTCTTGGGGTTACATAATTTTCCCTATAAGAGTTATCCAGGTTGGATTTTCTATAGAAATATTTTCTAAAGTGTAATATATCATATTATATTGGTTGTCTGGTGCCATTATAATATTCCCTACCCATTAAATCATGGAGCAAGCCTGAAGCAGCCTTTTCATGCCTTTGTTTTCTCTTCAGTCTTATCTGTTCACTAATGACTTTTCAAGATTTCTAACTCACGGTCTGGTGGAAATTGAAAAGAATAAGGCAGTGTTCTGTGTTTCCACCAAGTCTACATCCAACCTTAAGCCAAAAGGTACATTTCTTACTCACAGTGTCACATTATGAGTTATTTAGCTTAAACTTATCTTTGGGAGTCTTGCATAATATAAGCACACTTTGATAAAGAGACATTAGACTAATTAATGGAGCTGTCTTGCCTTCAAGGCCTACAGACAGTGCTGTGATAAATTAGTTAAACAGTCTTACTGTGCAACATTTATGATTTGATTTGCCATTTTGAATATAAACAAATCTTAAACCTTACATACATAGTATATTCTTTTGGAAATCTGTTGGAATCCATTTGCTATTCAGAACATTAAACAGTTACACACTTTGCATTGCTGATTTAGCCAAGCCTTACACATGTTTTTTCATGGATACTTCCATTGCTGTTGTTACATTGCTATACCAGTCCAAAAGTGTCATCTAATAAATTTGTAAAATATTCCCCTGAATATATAGAGTACTCCTTCGGCTTTTACAGGTTCCCCTTACTTGTCACAACTATGTCTAAAATGTTTTTAAGGCCTGGCAACATTCTGTTCTGTAGAAATATCCTTCATATAGCAAAAGCGCCATGACACGTCAGCATGGGTTGTCATGGCCCAAAATATAATGATCATAATAATAACAATAATGACTTTGGTCATACAAACAAGTCTCAGATAATGTCACCGCTACAGCTGTCAAAGATGTTGCACCTAACACTTCCTATATAGTTTTAGCATTTTAGCCAATTTTGTGGTACACCTATTTCATGTAAATATTTAGCTTGTCCTCCTGAGAGTCAGACAGAAATAACCTGCACTTCAAAAAATGGTTACTAAATAAGCCATATGTAATATTGTCACTGGAATGCAGTCTGCTGTTATTGTTGCTAATCTAATTACACTGCAAATGACTTTTGTTTTTTCTTATGATAGTAGGAGAAAGGTTTTGAGCATATCATTTTGCTTGAACTAAATATGTCATGCAATTATATAAAAAAAATCTTTGTCAAAAGCATACTATCATTGCAGGCCCATATGATTCATAGCAGATGTAGATGCTATCATGTTTTCTATTTTGAACAGATAAAGTATATTCCACTTGGCATCACACTTTAAGAAACATAGCTGCCTTACATCACTTCAGCCCTGTTTACTGCCTTACAGACACTATTACTCTTGTCAGATTATAAAATGATAATCTGTTCTGTGCTGTCTAGCAGTTATAGCCAGAACACCCAACGTAACCAGCAAGGACAGATGTGCTGATGAGATTTTTCTGTGCTATACCCTGGTTATTGACATTCTGTTCAGATGAACCCTGGCGTTGCCTTATAGGTAAAATATAAATGACAGAATGCATGAACATGTCATATGTTGTACAATATACTGTACTGGGAATAATAAAATAGTGGAAACTAATAAATTAGAAGCCACAAGACAGGGCTGCTGTACTATCATGTATCCAGGACATAAATCCTATCAGTAGATGTAAATCATTTACATGCTAATGATGCTGTGATCCATGGGCAGACTGGCTAGAGAAGAAGAGCACCAGATGTATTCTGAAAAATGACATCATGCATGATGTCATGCACTTTGGGTACCAGCCTGTCTATACAGGGCTTTCTATTTGGTAGGGTACATAACCAGGATAGGGTGCTGGAGTAAGGTAGCATGAATTTTTATGCAATATGTATGGCATGACAGCTGCCAGTCACCAGTATCTTGTATGCAAAGAGGGTACTATTATTAGAGTAGGGAGGCCTTACACAGGTTTTATGCTGGCTATTAGCCACGTGTTCCTCTGGCAAAAAATTAAATTTCACTAAAAGGCATATAGTCTTTCATAGAATACTACTCTGGACAAGGTTAAGGTTAACATAAGTAAATGATTCAGCATATAACATTGCATGCAGTGCTAATGACTGGGACTGCACTAGAGGAAGTGAAATGGGGGTTAATGTATGTAATGGTGATACCAAGGGCATAAGGACATAGTAAGGAGAAAGAAGGGCAGTATTATGCAAAACAAGAACACTGGGGACATGACAGTTTGGGTGGAGGTGAAAAAGAGTGAGATGCTGGGAATAGAATAGAACAGAACAAGATGAATATAGGAGATAGATTCATATAAGGAATGGATTTTGGGCATGCAGCAGAACAGGGGAATGGATGGAGGGTAGCTTTACTATCACTGATATATCATGAACTTAACAGCTTGGGTGAGCTGTACGAAACAGAAATGTAGAGAACTTGTGAGTAAGAGAGATGTCTTCAGTAAAACTGAAATGGTGGTGACATGTAGATATAAGAATGGGTGGGAAAGCAATGGTTTTACTAAACCTGAGAGGCTATGATCAAGATGATAAAGGGGGTGGAGGTGCTGATGAGATTCTTAGATTGCCAACATTGTGGCTGTGTGTGAATTACAAAACAGGCGATATGGCCATTGCAGGTGCTGCTTAAGCAGTGGTGCAATATATGCTCTCCACTAATCCCTATCCCTGGCAGAGGTATGTGATTCATCTACATGACAACATTTTAATGCATCACTAGTGCATCACACAACCCATTTCTTGGAGGATTCAGTGTACACAGTCTAAGTCCTTGCTGCTGGATATTAAAGTCTTCACAAATCCCAAAAAGATAATCTGTTTATCAGAGGTGCTTTGTTATGATACTCATTTGTTTGGTTTTGCTTCATTGCATGACAAAGCCTGTGATGTGTTTATCCTACAAAGATTGCATTCACATAAAATAAAATAAGGAATATACAGTAATGCAGACATGCTGTACAGTGCCATTAAAGTATTCAAATAAATTCAGTGCCATTCATTTTATATCCTATATCTTCTATCCCTAGCATTGTTTACTGTGTAAAAAACAAGATCCTTCACTTTCTGCTGTCATGCTTCTGATTTGCTGTAACAGTCAAATAGCAAAAAAACACTTAAGCACAAATAATAAACTGGCTTCATCTGTTACTGAAAGAGAGGAAGACATTTTAATGTTTCTTTCATAATTCATGAACTCTACCTGGAGTGATAAGGGGTAAATCCTAATATTTTCAACAAGTTTGATGTCAAGTTAGCCCATCCACTCTACAAAAACATATAAAATTTGGTTGTAACTAAGACCCATCACTAGTCCCTGTCTTGTTTGACTACTAATTGCAAAATGAATGCAAGTTCAGACAAAAGACCATTGAGCGCAAGTTCTTACAAAGGAACGAGTGCCAGCAACAGCAGGCCAAAGAAGCTAAGCAATGCATTTTTTAAGCAGTCTTTCTTCAACACAGGCTTAATTTGTTTCCTAAAAATAAATAAGCTGTATCTATAAAAGAAGTAATTATAACTGCTACATCACCACATTTGTGATCCTATCATTTTATTTTATCAGGAGAAACGGTTGAGTTACCTGTACAGGTATTGCAAATGGCAACTCCTGTACTTTTACTGTTTTTTATGGCTATACCTGTAATTATGCAAGCAAAGTTAGCAATGCAGTGATTACCAATGCTGGCATCATCATCCCGGAGAGTGACATCAGCAATCAGCAGTATAGTTTATTTATTTATATGTTGGTTACTTGGATGTCTGACTAGTATATTTCAGCAAAGGCCTAACGAACACTGTTTAACACAGACTGCTAATAAGTAAATAATAAGTGTTGTGACACAATAAAACAATATTTAAACTAAATCCAAACCAAAGGATAAAAAGATCATGCAGACAAACCATTAAGGAAAAAATGTAAGAAAAATAGTCAAGCAAGAATCTTCACTATGTAATACCTTAAACCTCCTATAGTGGAGATCCATGAAATATATGCAAATAACACTTAAAGGACAAACCAGTGTTTGAGTTACAGGGCTGATGAATAGCAATGACATTTTACTTTCTAAGTCTTTGTGGGTGCATTCATGCAAATAAAGGAAAACTCCACTAACTATAGACATACCATGGTTCAGTCCGTTTCTAATGTCAACAAAATAGTTTAAGTGGACTTCCTGGCTACACTTTAATTAATTAAATTGACTATTTAGTCAAGTCAGTAGCTGGTTTATATCATCTTAACTTGAAAGAAAGTTAAAGTCAACTAAACACTCCAAAATGTCATATTTTTCCAAGATCAGTAGTCATTTGCTGTCAGTAACCATATGCAATTCTACACCGATTGTTCAGTTTTATTGTGCGTGTGTGTGTGTGTGTGTGTGTGTGTGTGTGTGTGTGTGTGTGTGTGTGTGTGTGTGTGTGAGAGACACTTTGGAAAACCAAATATGAGGATATATTTGCAGCAGAATTCTAAGGATCAGTCAGGCACTCAGACTGCACATAAAAAAATGCACATATACTCTCCATAAAGTAAATTAGTTACTGCACTGAACATCTTACACACATAGATTGAAGCTCACATGAGGCTGTATATTACAGCTAAATATGCCAATAAATACTAATCTGACACCAACTCGAACATAGATGCAATTCCAGTATACAAACACCATTCAATATAGTAGAAAGTGAATTAGATGGTAAGAGCAAAATAACAAGCACATTTACTAAAATAACATATAAATGCATTGATAGCAACAAATGAGATTTGGTAACAAACCAATTTGTCCAGGGACATCTTCAGGTGGGAGTTAGGTAGAAATAATAGTGAGAATTAAGAGGGTAGGGGAAGTAGGGTAGTGGGGGGATGAAAGGGTTAAATGGGAGTGTAGGAGGATTGGGAGAAAATGAGTTAAGGGTAGGGAGGGGCTTAATGGGTTTTATGCAAGTGTAATTGGGTAAGGAATCACATTTTGGCCTGAACTAGCTACTGCAAGTATTGCGTCCATGATGATCAGTAGATACTGTGGAGCAGGTAGGCCTTGGACTTTGATGAAAGGGGTAAAGTTGGTAAGTAGCCATGATCAGTGTGAGATGGATGTCGATGGCATGGTTTCTGGATTATTATTTTATTATAATTTTGCCAGGGTAGTTTGCATGTGTGTGATACTTACTTGTGGGGAACTTGTTGGTGGGGCAGTTTAATTTTGTTTGGATCTTTGTTTGTGGTGTCATGTGGTATGCATTGGAAGCAGTGGTGGTGTGCATTCTCAGGGCTGAAAGTTTAGGTAGTATGAACATTGGTAGGGCTCATATTAGTTTTTTTTTCATGTTGGATTTAAAGTTGGTTGGTTGATGGTGGTTTGGGATCATGGCGGGTTTTTGGGTTGTGGTGGTGTGCTTTGGTTTGATTGCAGGTGCTTCAAGTGGTGAGTCATTGAGCCATTGATTCCACATGATTTTAATCTTTGCAAGTGTTATGACATCCCTCCGGTGTTAATGTAGTGTGACAATCACAGTAGGTGTGTCTTTTAGTGAGCTGTATATACTCTCAGTCATGCAGTTTTTGTGTGGTTTGGAAATGCATGGTACTCTAGGGTAGACAGTTTTGTGAGAGGCCTTGAATTCTCATGGTGTCTGCTTGGTTTGGGTTAGATGGTAGTTTGGTGTTTTGCAGGCTGTGCCTCCTTCACAAGCTGTGTGGAGCTGATGTTTGTTTGCTCCAGGGTGCGGGGGAGAGGGGTTAGATACATGCACAATGGCAGAGAGGTACTGTTACAGCCATTAAGGTTGGTGTGTCGCTGTAGGGTATACTATGGTTTGTAGTGGGTCACTGAAGTCTTTAAATGCTGGCAAACAATTGAGTTTCAGAGTACATATTTTTCAGAAAAGCTTGCTAACACAAAACCCCTTATTCTAGAATCATTCTAAGTTCTCAGTGGTAATAGTTGTCCCTATCTTTGGTTTTTATTGGTGGTGTGCAGTTTGTATAAGCAGCAGTTTCTACAGCAGTTCACTGACTGAGAAGCACTGCAAGTAACAGTTCATTGCTGCACATGCATAGCTGCAGCCCCATAACTTTATCCGTGGTACTGCGCTGGTCCACACCTTTCAACTGTACAAAATTTCTCAGAATGTCCAGATTTTGCTTAGTGTTGTGGTTGTATTTAATGTCAGGGAGAAGTGGCAGAGTCTAAAATGAACTAAGCGTAGATAGAGGGAGGGCTGATCTTTGTAATTAGGAACCTCTGAGGCCTCTCATCATACCTCTCAGCTATCCAGGTTTTCACAAAGTTTCGGAATTTTGTCTCATGTTTTGTACTGTTTCTGATGAATTTTGTCATTTTCTGACAAATCACTGAGGATTGAAATTACTGGCTAATGGCACACACTTGTATTTCATACTTCATGCCCTTTGCAGTATGCATGCTGGTGCAGGTCCTGTTGTTCTGGTGGATTTCTAGGTTTATGACAGGGATGTTTGGAATTTGTTCCTATTTTTGGGCCTTTGTTCCCCAATTGTTTTGGCTTTGTCCAGATTTCTTGAGGTATTTCTCTCATGTGTAGTGATATGTCTAGGAAATACAGGGTCTATATTAGAACACCGAATGTTCAAAATGTCGAATGTGCTAATATCGACCCATTTTCAGTGAACGCTGAAAATATTGAAGAAACAGAAAAACAAAATTTTTTTCCCAGGGAAAGAATTCAGTTGTCCATTTCTGTTGCTTCGGTATTTTTAGTGCTGTGGTGGAAAGTTACAGGTCGGGTTCAGGTAAGTGTGCAATTGTGTGGACGTGAGGGTTAGGGCCGATTAGGTGAGTTAGGGTTAGGGCGTGGGTCAGGTAAGTGTTCGATTGTGTAGACGTGAGGGTTAGGGTGGGGTAGGTGAGTTAGGGTTAGGGCGCGGATGAGGTGACTGTGCGATAGTGATGGACCTTAAGGTTAGGGTTTGGGTTAAGGTAAGTGGATAGTTAGTGGTGTATGTATAGTTTAGTGTAGGGTTAGGTGTAAGAGTTTAGGTGTATGTGTGTGGATTGCTGTTTGTTTGGTGTGCTTGTGTTGTGTGTATGTGTTTTGGAACAAAAAATTTTTTCCCTAGGAAAAAATTCACTGTTCTGAATGTTCGATGTTTTAAATTTTCGATTCGTAGGGTTCGATATTAAAACACTCGACATTTTGAATATTCAGTGTTCTAATATAGACCCGAAATACATTCTAAAAGGCATGGTATTCAATAAGGGGTGTAAATAAACAGTTATTAAGAATTTTCTGCATTTGGAGGAGTTGTCTTTGGAAACTGTATGAGCCAGTTAGAGGACACCGTGGATGTCTTGATCTCTTATTGTAGTGTGACTTGGGAGGGTGTGTTATCTATATGGTTTGGGAAGATGTTTAGTTTGCCCATATTATATATTCCCTCTGAGATTTGTCACACATAAGCTAAGACAGATTGGCAAGTGTTGTGCAACTGTGTAGTCATAATCTTTTTAACCACTGCAAGTGTTGTTTTCTTCTCCTTTTTCTGTAAGTGTTATTATTATCGCCAAATTTCTTTATTTACCACAGACTGTCCTGGCTAATTGTAATTCACTGACTTCTGTTTGTTTTGAAATATTGTTAACCAGGATGGTGAATGGGTACAAGATCCTTTGTAGGCATGATTGGGTCATTGACATATGCTAATGATATATGGTTAATGTAATGGAGTGTACTTACATCATATAAGAATATTAAGACAAGTTATTTTAAAGCGTGTTTACTTTGTATAAATGAGAAAGCAAAAAATATTCCACACTACATGCTCAAATAATGGAACACAGGGTAAAGGGTGGGAAAATGCAAAGTTTTTAACCAATATTCCTGAAATAGAAGTATTTATAAACAAGACTATCTTGAATACATCTTCTTTAATTTGCATTGTATCAAATTAGATAGTAGATTTCCAGGAATGTGATATGAAACCATATTATGATTTTAATGTTTTATGAAACTAGTACTTTTTTTATGATTTGTCCAGAGGTTGTTTTGCAAGATATTTTTAAAGGGTTAGAATTATTTGCCTCATTCTTACCAATAGCTAAATTTATTTCAGTTGATAAAACAACTGTATAGTAGGAAATGGTAATTAACTGAGGAAGCAAAGTTCATGAAATTGATTTTTAGTAACACTGTCATCCTGATTGAAATAATTCCATTTATATGTTCATTTTCTGCAGAGCACAGGTGAAAAGTCATTGAAATTAGTTGTGAAAATAGGGCCTCTGTTACAGTTGACATATATTACTTTGGTACATGCTGAAATGGTTTAGCTCAACTGCTGAGACAGAACATTAATAAATATTTTCTTAAAATGACCACTGCATTTGAAATGTAAACAGCCCCCTTTACCAGTTGCTTGACAGAACTTTGAAAATAAGGATATACTATTTCATCACCCTAGTTAAAAATAAATAAATGTTTTCAGTTGTTTGCTTAAGTATTTTTCATTAATCACTCACATAGTTGGGGCTACAGGGTGGGGGGGGGGAGTATGAAGATTGGATTTCCAATGTTTGGCATTGGTGTTAGTAACCATGATTTTGTGTGGAACTATGAGTAAAGTGAACTTTTGTGATCCCAAATGAGGACTGCTCCTTAATAAGGCCCACTTGAGAGGTATGGGTATGTTATGGAGGTATTTTACTTTTGTTTAAGCATCTGAAGTTTCATTGTAGTGTACATATTGTTGTTACAGATGCTTGTAGAATAAAAAGCAGCACATGGGTGAAGTTGCCAACGTCATACTTTCTAGCAGACGAATATGTAGTTTTGTTTAAACTTTTAATGTGGGTAAGAGTGATTGCACGGCGATATTCTTGTAGTGCTTGCTTACAGAAATGCTCCCGAGACTGTTTTAAAAAATAAGTTACATGGCCCATAGAGTGCTGTATTGGTGTTTGTATGAAAATCAGGAGGTGATCCAGGCATTTTGATATTTAAATTATTCCTCCTCCACAGTGATTAGTTTTAACATACTCCAGTTGTTGTCTCACTTTGTGTTCTATATTTTATTGGGGTACCATTTATAAAGAAGGCTTATGGTAGGGCATTGCCAGATTGGTTTAACTGGTGTTGCAGGAGTTTGGGGTACCTTTTATAAGTAAGGCATATGGTGGGGCATTGCTAGATTGGTTAAATATGTGTTGCAGCTGCCTGTGGGAAGGAGTTTGGTGGGAAAGGTTTAGCTATTTTTCAGACTTGGGAACAAGGTAAGGCAGTTCAGTTGGTCAAGGAGGATTTAGCTATGAGTAGTATAGTTGGACGGGTGACAACGCTGTGTGAACTTACTAAATCTTGGTCGGTGGTTCATTGATTTGAATGGTTCAGGTAGGTTGGTAGTGTGAAGATTGATAGACACTGGCTGTTGACAAAATAGGTTCTGTTGTGAGGTTTGGCATTGGTAAATGGAGGTTCATTGGGTTACAGTTCATGATGCATTTATTTTATGGATGTATTGAAGTGATTCAGAGAGTGATTTGCCTGTCAGCAAATGCTATGATAGTCATTAAATGTGTTCTTGTTTATATTGGATAGTGGTGTGATGGCAAGATTGCTATTAAATTGATTTTTGAAAGGAAATCTCATTTTTTCTCATTATTATATACATTGGGCAGTAAAACAGGGCTGCAGTTAGGCATGATGGTATGCAATTGCCCTTGCATGGGTTCATGTAGCATTGGGTTTCAGGTTTTGTGTTCTAGTGGTACATTTGGCAGGAATAATTGTGAAGCTACTATTGGTGGTTAGGATAAGTGAGAATTTAGTTAATATACCGAGGTTATAGAATGTTATGGTTATTACTTTAGCACTGGTGAGGGATCCTTGGTTTATGTCAGCCATTTCGGCAACTGATTGCTTTGGGTATTTATATGATAGGGCTTTAGGAGGTGGTTGACAAAGATCCAATTTGGTTTACAGAGGATAGAGTACACCGAATAATGTTTGGATAAACCCTTTTTAATGTCCAGTTAGGTTGTTGGAAGCTTTGGTAGCAGGGAGGGGGAACAGCCTGGTCAGGCTGATGGTCAGAGAAGAGGGGCAGGCTTGCCCTCTTCTGTTCCTCCTCTGGTGTTGAATGTTCATTTCAATGAGTCTGGAAAGGAAAGTGAGCAGTTGTACACTGCTTGATAAGTAAAATAAGGAAGTGGAGGTAAGGACAGTGCTTATTTAATTGAATGTTTAATTCAATAAGTGGTAAAGGAAGTGAGTGATGGGGCGCTGCTTCATAAGTAAAACAAGCAAGCAGAGGTAAGGATGCTGCTTATTGGGTTAGGGTGAACGAGGTCATGCCGCCCTAGTTAACATTTATATGGATGTTTATGCTCTGATTAATAAATAATATTGGTTAATAAAGTTATGTTTATGGAAGTTTAATAAAGGTCATCAGATGTCATTTGGTGTGATGTGTGTTTATTGAAGGGGACCAGGGCAAAATACCTTTATTATCTGAGGAAATTAAAAACAGCAAATGAGCAGAAGTAGCTAGAGAATGAAAGAGTTAAAGTGAGTGATAGAATGTTGGGAGTAAGAGTTAAAGCTTAGGAATGAGAAATGTAGGAGAAAGACATGGGAATTAGGAAGAGTGCAGATGGGAGACAAGGAATCGAGAGAACCAGAACTAAGTGTATTTAGCTGACACATAGAATGGGAACAAGGATGACACAAACATTCCCCATATTTCAGCCCTACTGAAGTCTAACTATAAAAAAGAAATTAACAAGTAAATGAAAGAAAGTTACTCATATCTTGTCACTCTAACTGTTATAGATTAAATTCTATGGTTATATTACTTATGATACAGACTGTTGACATTTATGCAAATATACTGCAGCGTTTTTCTTTTGGCTTCTACTGAAAAAGGGTTTTGCTCCATTGGGCTGTGCCACTTAAGAAGATGCCAATAAAATATGTTATGAAGTATATGAATACATCAGCTACATAAATGTGCAGTATACAGTCTTTAATTACTCCTGCAGTATACTGCTTCAGTTTACATTAAGATGTACAGTCTAAGCAAAGGAATGCATAAGATTGCAGTTAAAATTATAGATGCATTAAATAAAACATCTAAACTGGCAGCAGTCACTATTGTGAGGTGATCACATACGCCCTACTCAATCTCTTCTCTGAGTCCCTGCTGGTAGAAAATGGGTCAGTTACCATACTGATCCATCCCTGTTAATGGGAACTATTGCACCTTTGCATCTAAAATATCTGTTGAGATGAGATATGGAATGGATTCTTGACCTTATCCACAAATAAATAAAAAAAAACACCTGGATGTCATGGGTAAAGGTAGAGGGGTGTTTTTATACAATACAATTGACTATATGAAAGAAATTAAATTTTATATGAGTCAGGCAATTAAGAACAAGTGTCGATTAACAAAATTAATATTGGACACAAATGTATTGATCTTAGTATAAAAGAATATTTATTAGATAATCGGATAACTGTAGATATATATAATTTTTAAAAATTGAATACCCCATTTTAGCCACTAATGTGGGCATCCCAAAGGTACATAAATGTATTCAATTTCCGCCATTTCGTCCAATACTATCAGGTAGTCAATCAAAAACATATCTCTAAGGTGTAGTTATAGACCAATGGTTGAAACCTAGTGTACCAGGATCTACCTCATTTGATTAAAGACTCATGGGCATTCTTGGCCAATCTGACCCCCAGTATATGGAAAAGCAATTTAATATTCATTACTATCGATGTCATCGATTTCTTTTCTTGTATACCTAAAGATCAGGGGTTGGAGGACTTTTGTAATAGCTTGAGGAAGTTTTCCAAACTGGAATGGGATAAGATATGCCTCATCTTGGATATGATGACATTGGTGTTAGATCATAATTATATTTATTATGAAGGAGAGAACTTCAGACAAACCAGGGGGTAGTTATGGGGGCATCTTGTGCCCCCATATTTGCCAACCTGTTTATGTTAGAATGGGAAATTGCTAAATTGTTCACTAGCAGTTATTATAAGTATGTAGTTCACTATTCTAGGTTTGTGGATGATATTTTTATCTTATGGGATGGCCCTAAAGATAGTATTCTACCTTTTATTGAGTATATTAACAATTCTAGTTCTTTTTTAAAGTTTACTTATGTTTTCAGTCATGAAGGTATCGCTTATTTGGATACTTATATATATCATTCTAGACAAGATTTTCAGTCTAAAATTTATAGGAAACAAACCTTCTCTAATAGTTATCTAGAATATGCCAGCAATCACCCAAGACACATGCTTTGAAATATTTATAAGGGACAGTGTATTCAGGCTGCTTGAATGAGCTCAAGTTATACTATTATGGTAGAAGAGATTAATTATATTAGGTCATTGTTTATAAGTAGAGGTTACCCTGTGTCTATATTGAATGATGTTATGTATTATGTCACCCGAGAATGGGGTAAAAAGTATCCACCCTTATTAGGTGCAGGGACTGGTATTAATAATGGACAACTGGTTGGGGGTTTTCTACATGCTATAGTAGAGTGTGCGTTCTTCAATATTCCCCCTATGTTAATTATATTAAAAATATTGTTAAACAGAATTGGAATATTTTGGTCGTTGACCAAGGAGTAATGAAAATAGTAGGTGAACATCCCAATTTTGTTCATAAAATGGGGTCTAATCTTAAAAAAAGTTTAGAATACGGATCGAAGCGTAGGAATGATATGATGTTGAGGAAACATACTACTAAATGTGGACGTTGCAACCAATATTCCCAAATATGGGAGACGCAAGGGGTGAAACTTGAGAACATCAAGAAGTCCTATGTATATTTTAGACAAGGAAATTGTAATAGCAAGTTTATTATTTATCTTGCTAAGTGTATGTTATGTCCCGCATACTATATAGGCAAGACTGAGCGTCTTTTTAAAAAGAGGATATATGACCATATATACAGTATTTGGACTAGGGATGGCAATAACACCTTATTTAGACACATTGGTCGATGTGAGGATGCTCATAACTTTAAATTTGCTATTATTGATCAAGTTTTGAATGACCCCTGGGGTGGTAATACTAAGGCATCTTTATCTTGATAAGTGTATGTTATGTTCCACATACTATATAGGCAAGACTGAGTGTCTTTTTAAAAAGAGGATATATGGCCATATATACAGTATTAGGACTAAGGATGGCAATAACGCTTTATTTAGACACATTGATTGATGTGGGGATGCTCATAACTTTATAACTATATAACTTCATAACTATTATTGATCAAGTTTTGAATGACCCTTGGGGTGGTAATACTAAGGCATCTTTAGGTAAAAGGGAAATATATTGTCAGATACTAACTGATGCAGTTAGAGAGCCTGGACTTAATGATTTTATATCTATTAAGCCTTTACTGTAGCTTGGTTGAGTTTGTAGATTACATTTTACCTCTGTTTACATTTTCACACTATTACATATCACTGGTTAAGATGAATTAATATATTAATATATTTATATAATTATAAATCTATTTATTTAAATATTTAATGTATTCATATCTTTGTTTAAACAGTTGTGATGCATTAATTAACTGTAACTTTTACAGTATTATATGTTACATTCAGCTTCTCACCAGTTTTTAGAAGATTTATCGGTTGATTTTTTAAAATGTATTTTACAGAATGCATTTTTAGTATGATATTATAGGATGTATAATAATCAGCATATGACATTATACAACACAATATATGAACAATTTATATTTACAAAGAATGGTGACTGTGCATACTGCATATTGTATATGTATTTGTACAAGCATTATTGATGTTATATATTTTTTAGCAAATGTCACTTTAAATTTGGAATGAAGGTTATTTTGGCACCAAAATGTTTTTAAATATCAGGCAGTTGTATGTTAAAGTGTTCTGATGGAGTCCACTATTTTGTGGATGAAAGCGCTAAACGAGGATGTGTAGCACCATTTTTATTTAATAAATTAAGTGTTTTTACTACTTTGTTCCAAGCTTTGGCTTTACTATAGGAACTGGTGCATCTCGCTTTCCTGCTCCAGCAGTTTTGTGTGTTTACTTACTTTGTTGTTGGCTGTTTGCTGGTTTCATGTACTACAGTAGTTTGGGATGGAAAGTACTTCGGATTTGCCAAATGCTTTATTGGACAGAGACGTTTTGTGCAATTTGCAAGAGGAGAACATTTTACAAGAAGTCTCTCAACTTGTGGAATTGGTTGTTCAGCTTCAGCACAAGGATAGGAGTGTTATAGAGCCTGATACGGCACATAATAACAGTCGCCATTCCCATTCCCATTGTGTTTCTACTCAGATAGACATACCAAATGGACAGGGAATGGCTGGCATTCGATCCATTTTTACAGATGCTGAACATACTAATATACCTGCTGAGAATAGTAATGGTAGTGTGGATTCCACCAAGGACATTACTTTTGATTTTTCTTTGTTCTATTTGGATGATGAAGCTGTGCATTTGGGGGCTCATCCCAAGTATTCTAAGCCAATGAGGACTTATTCGTCCGTGGTTAACCAAGCCAAAGGTACTGTTAATTGTAGTTCAAGCCCTCGGGCCAACAGTAATATTAATTACGCTCAAGTTGGCAATCGGGCAAATCAATTAGATAGATTTTTAACTAAAGAAATTGATTTTATATTGCACAGTCAAAATGTAACTAATGTTAAAAAAGGAATTGATTCTTTTGACTCTTTAAAAGATATGATATATGTTTTGGGCAAACATTTGATTACTATAAAAGGGCTTAAGATTGACAATGCCTGTTTGACTAAATGTATTACTTTAGGTATTGTACATATGGGGTTATGTTTTTTAAAGTCCCTATGGGAATAATTTTGGATGAACAATCTATTTCAGATTTTAATGCACTTTTTAACGGTATTGAATTTATGAAATTGTTGATTAAGAAAAATGATGATAGGTTGGGTAAACTCTTGGTAGAGGTGGAGAAGCTGAATAATACTATTGTTAATAATTTACTGTTCACTCAGTGGGAAAAGTTGTACGAGAAGCAGTATAGGACTGTCAATAGTAAGGCACAGGTCATTTTTGGTAAGAAAAATAAATAAATGATGAGGGATCAGGAACAGTATAAAACTAACAAAGCATATTCTTGGAACATTAGAGATTGAGGGCATAATTGTGATAATTATGGGGATAGTAATGAACAGGGATTTGAAAGTGATAGACATTTAAATTTTCAGGGAGGCAAACAATGCCAAGCTCCAAATGAGTGGTGAAAGGATTGGAAATGGAAGGGTCCATCCCAAGAATGGAATCAGTCATATTATGCGAATTGTCATTATTAGACAGTGAAGATCAAGATGAATTTGTGCAGTCAATTCAAGTTTAGATGCAAACATGAAAGATGATGATATCATACATATTTACAAGGACTTTAAGATATATAATTATACAGGCATTGATTTAAAACTTGAACATTTTACATTATTTTCAAAAGGGATGAAATACATCCCTAGTGTTAAGTTCAATGTTGTCAACATCATTACTGAAATTAAATTAGTTTGTAGATGACTGAATTTGGCTTTACATTTCAAAGATGGTACTACTACCTTCATTGATAATGGCCTTAAAAAGAAAAGTATTTTTATACCACCCACCCACCCTAATGTAGTTAGCTTTGAGAAGCTAGTAACACAGGATATTTACAAAATATACAATAATATTAGACATTGGAAAGTGCCAGACAATCTTACTTTTGGAGAAAGAGATGTCTTGGCCAAATTAATTAATGACAAATATATTCGGGTAATGAAACCAATAAAGGTGGAGGGGTGATTTTATACAACACAATTGACTACATGAAAGAAATTTATAAAATTTTATATGAGTCAGGCAATTATGAACAAGTGTCGATTAACGAAATTTATATTGGACACAAACGTATTGATCTTAGTATAGAAGAAAATGTATTAGATAATCGGATAACTGTATATATATATATATATATATATATATATATATATATATATATATATATATATATATATATTTTTTTTTTTAAATTGAATATCCCATTTTAGCCACTATTGTGGGCATCCCAAAGGTACATAAATGTATACAATTTCTGCCATTTCGTCCAATAGTATCAGGTAGTTGATCAAAAAAGTATCCCTTAGGTGTAGTTATAGACCGATGGTTGAAACCTATATACCAGGATCTACCTCATTTGATTAAAGACTCGTGGGCATTCTTGGCCAATCTGACCCCCAAGATATGGAAAAGCAATTTAATATTCATTACTATTGATGTCATTGATTTGTTTTCTTGTATCCCTAAAGATCAGGGGTTGGAGGACTTTTGTAATAGCTTGAGGAAGTTTTCCAAACTGGAATGGGATAAGGTATGCCTCATCTTGGATATGATGACATTAGTGTTAGATCATAATAATATTTATTACAAAGGAGACAACTTCAGACAAACCAGGGGGGTAGCAGTGGGGGCATCTTGTGCCCCCATATTTGCCAACCTGGTTTTGTTAGAATGGGAAACTACTAAATTGCTCACAAGCAGTTATTATAAGTATGTAGTTCACTATTCTAGGTTTGTGGATGATATTTTATCTTATGGGATGGCCCTGAAGATAGTATTCAACCTTTTATTGAGTATATTAACGATTCTAGTTCTTTTTTAAAGTTTACTTATGTTTTCAGTCATGAAGGTATCGCTTATTTGGTTACTTATATATATATCATTCTAGACAAGGTTTTCATTCTAAAATTTATAGGAAACAAACCTTCTCTAATAGTTATCTAGAATATACCAGCAATCACCCGAGACACATGCTGAGAAATATTTATAAGGGGCTGTGTATTTGGGCTGCTTGAATGAGGTGGGCTGCTTGAATGAGCTCAAGTTATACTATTATGGTAGAAGAGATTAATTATATTAGGTCATTGTTTATAAGTAGAGGTTACCCTGTATCTATATTGAATGATGTTATGTATTATGTCACCCGAGAATGGGGTAAAAAGTATCCACCCTTATTAGGTGCAGGGACTAATATTACTAATTGACAACAGGTCGGGGGGTTTTCTACATGCTATAGTAGCGTAACCATTTTGCAATATTCCCCCTATGTTAATTATATTAAAAATATTGTTGAACAGAATTGGAATATTTTGGTCGTTGACCAAGGAGTAATGAAAATAGTAGGTGAACGTTCTAATTTTGTTCATAAAATGGAGTCTAATCTTAAAAAATTTAAGAATACGGATCGAAATGTAGGAATGATATGATGCTGAGGAAACATACTACTAAATGTGGACGTTGCAACCAATGTTCCCAAATATGGGAGACGCAAGGGGTGAAACTTGGGAACATCAAGAAGTCCTATGTATATTTTAGACAAGGAAATTATAATAGCAAGTTTATTATTTATCTTGCTAAGTGTATGTTATGTCCCGCATACTATATAGGCAAGACTAAGGGTCTTTTTAAAAAGAGGATATATGACCATCTATGCAGTATTAGGACTAAGGATGGCAATAATGCCTTATTTAGACACATTGATTGATATGGGGATGCTCATAACTTTAAATTTGCTATTATTGATGAAGTTTTGAATGACCCCCGGGGTGGTGATACCAAGGCATCTTTAGGTAAAAGGGAAACATACTGGCAGATACTAACTGATGCAGTTAGAGAGTCTGGACTTAATGATTTTATATCTTTTAAGCCTTTACTGCAGCTTGGTTGAGTTTGTAGATTACATTTTACCTCTATTTACATTTTTTCACTATTACATATCACTGGTTAAGTTTAATTAATATATTAATATATTTATATAATTATAAATCTATTTATTTAAATATTTAATTTGTTCATATCTTTGTTTAAACAGTTGTGATATCATTTATTAACTGTAACTTTTATAGCATTATATGTTACATTCAGCTTCTCACCAGTTTTTAGAAGATTTATCGGTTGATTTTTTAGAATGTATTTTTTAGAATGTATTTTACAGAATGCATTTTTAGTATGATATTATAGGATGTATAATAATCAGCATATGACATTATACAACACAATATATGAACAATTTATATTTACTCAGAATGATGACTGTGCATACTGCATAATGTATATGTATTTGTACAAGCAATATTGATGTTATATATTTTTTAGCAAATGTCACTTTAAATCTGAAATGAAGGTTATTTTGGCACCAATATGTTTTTAAATATCAGGCAGTTGTATGTTAAAGTGTTCTGATGAAGTCCACTATTTTGTGGATGAAAGCGCTAAACGAGGAAGTGTAGCACCATTTTTACTTGATAAATTAAGTTTTTTTGCTACTTTGGTCCAAGCTTTGGCTTTACTATAGGAACTGGTACATCACGCTTTCCTGCTCCAGCAGTTTTGTGTGTTTACTTACGTTGTTGTTGGCTGTTTTCTGGTTTTGTGTACTACAGTCATTATAGAATTTTGCTTGATAGCTCATACTGTCCTCCTCTCTGAGCTGACTTTGATAGATAATTTTCTTATAACTAGGCAGAACTGTGAATTGGTGAGTGTGTGGGGGGATCCTTCCTCTAAAGGAAAAGAGACTGTAGATCTCTTTGGTTAGCTACAGCCATTGATTCAGTGAGATCAAATCTGGCAGTGTCCTGGCAGAAGCTGTTCCATATAAAGCACACACCAATGTTAATTTAGACAATATAAAGCACACACCAATGCTACTATTGCCAAGCAGATGCAGCATTGCCTAATCTCAAAAAAAAACTGCCACTCAATGGAGTAAAGTCATTCCTGATTGCTTAAACACTAAAATCCAGGCATGTGAAAGATGTCTTTATCCTAGAGACTCACTGCAGTTCACTGATTTTTCAACACAAAAAATCAACTATGGCAACTGGAGTTGCCCTACATAGCTATTTCTGAAAAAGATGACCTGAGAATTCTAAAGCTAGAAAGCCTAAAAAGCATCAGGGATATTGAATGTACACTTATTGGTATGTGCTCTGGAAAATATCTCAAGATTCCATGTTTTCATTGCCTGTATGCCTAGCCTGTTTCTTGGTGATAGGAATACACCAAACTCTCTGACAGGAAGGACACAGACTGATAAAAGGTTAAAATATTTTGCAGCCAAATACAAGTCATAACAGAACAGCAACACTTTTTGTAGGAGCTTCAAGATAAGCATTAGACAAGTATAAGGAATAAGATGTGATATGTCTAAATATACAAAATACGAAAACAAACTGAAAAAACAACAAAGCACTGTGTCAGAAGATGAACCAGGAACTAACGACCAACTAGAATAACTACATTTATTCCACAAATGACAAAAAACGTGTTGTGAGCGCTTTCATATTATAAAATATTATACTTCATCAAAGTTCCAACACATTCTATTCAATTTAATCTATAAAAGAGCAGTATCATCACTGCTATTTTATAGTTTAAATTGAATAGAATGTGTTGGATCTTTGTCTGATGAAGTATAATATTTTATTATATGAAAGTGCTCACAACACGTTTTTATGTCATTTGTGGAATAAACATAGTTATTCTAGTTGGTCGTTCATTCCTGGTTCATCTTCCGACACAGTGCTTTGTTGTTTTTTCAATATGTCTAAATATGCAGGTGGGTGGTACATATGCATAATATCTGATAATGAAGGGACAGAGAAAATGTCACGTCATATAATGAGTGACAAAGGTTTCAGGTTACCTTGAAAATTTGCTACCTGCATAGTGAAAGATATAATGTATATCTGCTATAAAAGATGCAGGTATTAGTTGATTGTCCTCTTTTACATTTGATACGCATGTTAAGTGGTTGTTTCAGTTTAGTTTTACCATATGGTTGTGAGCACTTTTTTGTGGATTGTTCTACTACTCATTTGTTAAAAGTGTATTGAATGGACCTCATTTTATAGGAATATACATGTAATAACATGAAATATTTTTTCTTTGTTTTTCATTAGATTCCTCTTCTTTATTTTAGTTTACTTTTGTTATTACTTGTTTGTATTTTCTTGCTTTTTGACTGGTTGCATTTTTGGCTGTTTTTATGATAGGTTCGATTTTTTTCCATATTTTGTCTGGTTAAAGTGTGTTTTTGTGAGGGGAATTTTTCCTATTTTTTCTTGATCAGTGGACTCTAAGAATTGATTGTAGTTATATTATTGCATATTGTATCAGTAAGGGACTTGTTTCTATTTTATATAAGTGATGTATTTATAGGTTCATAGGTAGGTGCTAGGCTATTGGCACTAGGGTCTATATAAGCCTAGCCAAATGGTACCCTGGCTTTTGCCACCAAAGAAAATTATTTTCCTGTGCCCCTGTCAAGCAGAGCCACAGAAGTGATCCCCGGGGTGAATTTCCTATCTCCCATCCAATCATCAAGATTTTTCTTGAAGAGTGCTAATGAGGAGCTTTGTTTGATATAGATGGGTAGTTTTTTCCAGAGTATGGGAAGTCTCTGGGATAGGAATCTATCCCTCCAGCATGTTCTGTTTATTGTGGTGACAAGATTTCTTTAAGTGGAGCTTGTCCAACAGCTCTGGGTTTGACATAGCTTTATATGTTAGGCAGAGATCGCCTCTGAGTAGGCGATATGCGACAGAGTAAAGCTGGAGTTTTTTGAGATGGTCTGCTAGGGCATCTGTTTGAAGCCAGTAATCCTCTTTGTGAGGTATTTCTGTGGCCTTTCCAGTTGTAGATGTCTTCTGAGGTACATACCAAAAGGGGCGTTGTACTCTATAATGGGTCTAATGAAGGATGAGTAGAGGGGAACAATGACCTCTTTTTTCCTGGATCAGAAACCTTTTGTGATGATGTGTGCCACGTAGAAGGATTTTGTGACTACTGTGGTGATGTGATTATCAAAGGAGAGACTACTGTCCACCTGTGTCCCAATGTCTCTTATCACACTTTCAGTATTAAGTAGACTACCGCCTATGTGGTAGTTCATGGGTACAGAGGTTTTACCAAAAGTGATGACAATGTACTTTTTGGCATTGAGCTTGAGGCCATGGCTTTGACACCAGGCATCTGTCTCAATGAGGCCCTTTTGTAGGATGTCCACATTGTTAGGAGTTTTGATTATGGCTCCTAGTTTGCAGTCATCTGCAAACTTTGTTAGCCAAAGGCCTTCTGTGTTAGCCTGTACTTCAGAGAAGTAGATACCAAACAGGAGAGGACCTAGGACTGAACCCTGTGGTATTCCACTTGTCACTGGTCTGAAATTGGATTTAGAGTCTGCTACTTTCACAGTGTGGGTTCTGTCAGTGAGCCAGTTGGCAACCCATCTTGTGACATAGGGATTTATACCTAGTTTAGTGAGTTTATCTATAATTCCAGAGTAGGGGATGGTGTCAAAAGCCTTGGCAAGATCTAGATAGACGGTGTGAATCACCTTACCCTCATCTACGGCTTTGATGACCACTTCAAAGAAGTCTAGCAGGTTTAGGAGACATGATCTTTTACAAACCCGAATTGGGCAGGGTCCAGAGTTTGGAGATTACCAATGTAATTGTTTATAAGTTCCATGATGATGCATTCCATAGCCTTGCAGACCAGGCTCGTCAGGCTAATGGAGCGGTAGTTCCCAGGGTCCATGGTGGCTCCCCCTTTGTGGAGTGGGATAACCGTTGCTGTGCACCATTTACTGGACACAATGCCTGAGGTGAGTCTATGATTGAACATGGTACTTAGGTTATGTGCCAGTTCGTTCTGTAGTTCATGTAGAACACAGGCGGGGATATTGTCAGGTCCCATGGATGCTGTGTTCTTGGCTTTGGAGAGTGTGTTTTTTATCTGTGCAGCTGTGATTACAGTAACTTTGCATTCTTCCAGTATAGAGATGGGCCCTTTAGGGGATGAGAGAGGGGTAAAGTTAGCACTGAACCTATCAGCCAGGATGTTGGCAATATCAGTTGGTTCTTTATATTTAGTGCCATTGTGCTGTAACTTAGAGCAGATCTGAGTATTGCCATTGAGATTCTTGACATAGCTATAGAATGCTTTGTGGTTGTCTTTAGAATCAGTGACAATTTTGTTTTCGTAACTAGCTTTGGAGGATTTTATGAGAGATCTCAGCTTCTTACTGAGGCTGACCACGGAGTTCCTCCAATCATGGAATTTTACTCTTTTTTGCAACAGTTTCTTTCTTCTGTTGTAGAGTTTGTTTAAGGCAGGGGACCACCAGATTGGCTTCCTTTTTTTGGAGGAGAGCATCTTGGTTCTGGGATTACATGATCCATGCACTCGTGTAAGTGCTTATAAAATGCAAATGTATAGGATTCAGCAGTCGTACCTATATTGTCCGTCAGCATGGGTGTTGTGAAGTTTGCCACTTCTGTCTTAAGAAGCGTGAAGTTGGCTTTGGATAATTTTTTTAATGGGGGGGGGGGGTTGGGATGTGGATGTCTAGGGTGATTTGCTTATGGTCAGATCTGACCAACGAGGAATTGACCTCTGGTGTGGAACACCGGTTGCCCATGTTGGTAATGATCAAGTCTAGGATATTGCTGCTCCTGGTGGGGGTGTGGAAAAGTTGATCCAAGGGGTTGGAATTTATGAATTCCAGAAAACGTTGAGCACAAGGGTTGGTACATGAGTAGTTTTCCCAGTTAATGGTGGAGTAGTTGAAATTGCCCATTATTAGGGTGTTAGGCTGTACCCTAATATTTTCCAGTGTATCAAGAAATGAGGAGTGGGAATCCTGGGGCATGGTGGGGGATCTGTAGCAAGCTACAGTTTGGATTTCAGTCTTGCTCAGAGTTAGTTGTACTTGGATAATCTCGGATGCATTATGCTGAGCAACTAGCCTGGAGGTGTGGATATCCTTAATGAATATGGACACACCTCTGCCTTTAGTGCTTCATTCCAAGTTAGGTGGCTGAAAGGTGTGGTATGAATTATAGCCTGGTAATGCAGGGGTGCTCTCTGGAGTCTTGAACCAGGTCTCTGTCACTGCACAGATGTCGATGTTCTTCATTTTAAGGAGTGCCTCGAGTGAATGCATTTTGAGGTTTAGACTTCTAGCATTAAGTAGCATTATCCTCAGATTTTGCTTGCTTGTACCTGTTACAGTGGTAAATTTGTCATTTGAATTTTACCTAAAAAAGGCACTATAGGGGTAGCAAGAGCCTTAGCCAGTATCCAGAATCCCAAGGGCGACAGGTGCAGGCCATCTCTGGCAAAGCATTGTGGTTTGTCGATCATGTCATCCCAGGCAGACAGATACTGGATCCCATTAGAATGACACCAGAAGCTTAGCCAATTGTTGAAGTCAATCATTTTGTCTTTGTACTGTGGTATCATTCTGGGTGATGACAGGATGCTATTCAGGGCTAGGGTCATACCTGCCTGGGCTACAAGATCGGACAGCTCCTCCATGTCTCTTTTCATGTAGTCCAGAGAGGTACATCTCAAGTCATTCACACCAACATGGGCAGACAATGGCAGAGTCATATTTGTACTTGTTGTGAAGTGACCTGAGTGCATGCGTTATGTAGTGGATCCTGGCACCTGACAGGTAGCTGACAGTAACTTTCTCCTTGTTTAGCCTGGTGAGTGGAACATCAGTGTGCCTGACTATAGAGTTACCTATGACTAGAGTGTTGGGGTACGTTGATATGCCTTATGGGCTGTGGTTGAGTGGCACACTGAGTTTGTGGGCTATGCTTCATTTGGGTTGTGTTGAGGGGTGGAGGTTGCTTGCGTTTCTGCTTTGGAGGTCTCTGTTGTTTGGGTAGATTTTTTTTTTTGAGAGCCTCCGCGAATGTAGGTGTGTGTTTTGTGTTAATATATGTGTGTGTTTTGGTGGTGTAGGTGTTGAGGGACTATGTGATGAGTGTGGTGTGGTGCAAATGTTTACCTTCTCCCCTTGACTGTCTAGTCCAGTATTGGGTGAAAAGAGCTTTACTTCCTGTTTGGCTATATAAGTGCATCTCTCACAGGTTGCAGCATTGGGTGGTAAGAGGAGAGGGTTGTCTGTGTACATGAGGCAATTGCTGCATTGCCCCAAGATGCCCAGATTCATAATTTATTATTTGTCTTATGCTTATATTGGTGAGCTTAGAATTTAGGCCATGTCATAGGTTTCACCAAAAAGGAAGCCCATATTTCAGGTCTTGTAACAAATTGTTTTACAGGTTGTGAAAGAGTTTTATTCTTTGGCGAATGGATACATTTTTGCAATGGACCAGTCATGGCTGGTAAAGGACTTTGGGACTTATTTAAAAAATTGCTGAGTGTGACAAGCTTTTTTTTTATCTCAAGTACAGCTTTTTCATTGTGTAGAATCTGACTTTGTGTATACGTCTGGGGTTGGCAATGAAAGTGTAGTAATTTTGTGTTATTTAAAAATCGATTTATATGTTACTGCTCTGTTTTCTTTTCTTTCTTTCTTTTTTCTTTATTTTTCTTTCTTTCTTTTTTTTTTTTTGGTCTTTGCAGAGTTATATTTTTCAATGCATTTTTTTTTTAGTAAGATTGAAAGTGCCTTCTTTTTCAGTTAATTTCTTTATCCTTTATTTTATTTTATTTGGTACAGTTAATGATTTCCTTTGATATATTTTACTTTTCCTGTTCAGCTTGACTTCCATTTCAGTAGAACTTTGAAATGATTAGAAGTGGCTTTTTCCAGTTATTTAATTTATATTGCTTTAACATGCTTATTTGATTATATGATTTATACTGTTTGAATTTGTCCAGCAATGTGGTATTTTTTTCTCTAGGCTATTGTGACTTCAGTTTATTTACATGATTTATGCAGTTTTTATGTGTTTTCTGTTTAACCAACAAAGATAAATGTCATGACTTTTGTGTACTGTTTATGTGAGCTGTTAGTTGTATGTAGTTATTGTATATTGTTTAGCTTGTACTGTTTAATGTAATGCCTGAAATGTATACAGTTACAATTAATGTAGTTAGGTGCAGCTAATTGCTGATGTAGGTGGAAGGCATATAGCTTGACTAATGTGAAGAGTGTATCTAAATGCTCAAAGTAAACTGTAATAGTTGGTACTTTAGGCAAAATATCCCTTAATATAAAAGTAACAGGACAGACAAGTGATTTTATTCCTTACACTTTTTAGCATTGTTGCAAGTAACTGTCCAAGGAAATTCACTTTGAAATACAATTGTTTGTCTTCTTGTCAACATGTACAGTTTACTAGCCAAGGTGCTTTTGATTCGTGTCAGTTTTCTGAGACTGTTGTTAATAGAAGTATCCATGTTATGAAAGTTAGAGAGGCATATTTCTCCACCTCTTGGGAAAAGAAACTGGACAAAGTTATAATTAATGGGGGGACAAGCCTAAAAACAGGGACAGATTTAAAATATTGCTCTTACAAACTTAGAAACGTGGTCGAATAACAGGTTTTGCATTAGTATGCATTTTCTGAAGGGTATGAAGTCTAAAACTCAAATATATGTCATGACTTTAATCATGAGTGATTTGCCAGAAAAGCTTAAATTTTATGAGGAACAGAACAAAAATTTGAGGCAAAAATCTGGACATTCTGTAAAAACCTGGATAGTTGAGAGGTATGTACAGAAGTCTTTGGAGTTCACTGTATATAGTATTGGACATGCTTCAGGCTCATCTTTCCACACATGGCCACTGTCTTTGTTTAATTTATCTTTGGTTTTAGTCTTAAACTAGTATATATTAAAAATATTGTTTCTGCCTGCTGTGTTCAGAGAGTCATGGGATGGAGATCTGATGGCTGAGTAATTATTTCCGGCATTCATTAAACAATAGCAAAACAATCTCTCAAACCATGCAATAGTGCTATGTAATTTCCAGTTAGAAATTGATCAGCTGCTTGTTGATATTAATTTGTTGTTAAGAAGGCGTAAATATTTACTATATACTATTTGTTAAGGAAAATGGCCAAAGAGCTGAGAATCCATCTAACAGGCAGAGATACAACAAATTTCATTTAGAACTTTGATTTATAACCACCCGGAATTCTACCTGTATTTTGGGGAAATGTATGCAGTCTAAATGTTTCACTTATTAACAAATTCAGAATATATAGTCAGTGTTTAAAACAGATATCTTCAGAGATACTTGTTTATGTTTTTATGTATTTATTTATTGAACCTTGTGTGTGTTTTGCCTCTCTCTGAGTCAGCCTGATGTACCTTCAGAGCTGTTTTGTGAAGCTTTATAGATTGTTTATATTCTTTAACAGAAGCTATTGTGCACATTTTAATGATGCTCTCTAATGAACAGGCTGATGCTAACTTTTCTTTAGCTCACCTTTGTCTATGAATAATCTCAATTAAGTTGTAAATATATTTCTCTTTAACATCTAAATACCTTCAATCTTCGAACCAGATGTACTTATCAGCATTTACTTAGTGGACATACATATATAATGAAATCTAACATTAGAAAGGGCACACTAATGAATATGAACAAACATTAATATATTTGAAGTAGCTCAAAAATATGACGTTCATAACAGATTTAAACATTTTGAAACTGAATTTTGCACTTCCTGAATAAGTACAGATTTACATATTATGAGAAACTGCTAGCAGATTTAAAGGAATTAGAAACAGATGTTCTGCTGCATTTTAAAGTATTTAATAAAATGCAGTTTATTTTATCAAATCTGTAGCTCGGTTTAATTAGTAGATGCTTGTAATAATATCATGTCAATAATCAAATTTTCTCTGCGTGCATGTTTAGAAAATGTCAACTGGGAAATTAAGAAAACATGATTTCAAGAATGAATGATCCAGTATCTATTATAATATTAATTACTCTAAATTCTCATAACACATTTTATTTTAATTTACTTATTATTCTCATACATTTGAAGAAATGTCTTTATAAAATTTACAGCCTTGAACTATATTAATTCTTAGCAGGTGTACAATGCCGAAATGGTTTACTTTTCTGCATTTTATGCCTCATAACTGTTAATGAGCTTTGTATATATACTTAAAAATCTAAGCTCTAAATACTATAAAAAGAACTCTATTCTTGTGAAATGCCACTATGCCAAAGCTTAAGTTGTGTCTTTGTCAATTCAGAATATTTTTCCAAGATCATTAGACATTCAGACTAGTGCAGTCATTTCTTACTTCCCTTAACTGATCACATGCCCAGAACTAGCATTATAGGCACTGATTACTCATAAAGGAATTGTACATTTTAAGTGCTATGCATTCTGGAGGAATCCTCTTTATTGTTCTGATGCAGCATTACTAGAAAACAGTTTATGTGCCAGTTTGATTCTATGCCATTCCCATTTCTTTCATCATTGCTTTTAATTGCGGCTTCACGGTCTATTGAAATTTTGTTGTTAATGACTTAAACAGTCCATGCAATGCATGAAGAACCTTGCTTGTTTGCCCTTGCTGTTCTGTTAGAACAAAAATCTGGCAATCCTCTGTTCTACTAGTTAAATGCCTCTCATGAAAACAGAATATTAGAGCTATTCAGAGATTATTCTATCAACTCTATTCACTTCACTTTGTGAAAGAAAATAACTATATTTGTCAAAGTTTAGTTTTCATGAAAGCTCCCTTTAGAGCCAAAATGAAATACTGTGTGAAAATGATGGAAGGGAGCTTTAGTCATAACAAATAAAAAGTGTCATTTTATTTGATTCCATTGTAAATTATCTGTTACTGCTAGCACTCAAAACCATTAGTGATGTAATTTAACTACATAGGCAGCAGTTCAAAATAATCACTTTATTATACTTAATACTAGTTACAGTATGATATGATAAATGTTATGTTTAAGAAGGCTCCCTAAGATAAAACAGAATACTACAGTAAGGATTGTTTGTCATAGAAATTACATTTTTTAAGTTCCATGTGATTAGGTAATTTGCTAAGTACTTTGCACTGGTACATTGAACTTATTAAAATCTTTTGAGTAACAAAACCAGTTGAAGGACAAGGGAGAAATGAATGTGGTCAAATAAATAAAGGTTTAAATTGTAGAATAAAAAACAGTAAATCAAATCAAGAAGACATTTGAAATCTCTTTGTTGTTGTTGTTGTTTGTCTTTTCGGCTTTTCCCGGTTAGGAGTCGCCACAGTGGAACTCCAGTCCGCTAATGATTGGCAGTCGATTTTTATGGTGCCAAGTTGCCAGCCCGACGCCCAACCTTCAACAAAGGTACGGCCATTCACGCATGTCATTTGGAGGCCACTCGACCGCGGGGAGGACATGCAGACTCCACACAGAAGGCACTCTAGCCGAGAATCGATCTCTTTATAAGGAAGAAAAGAAAGCTAAAATGAAGAATAAACAAATTTGATAGGTGTTAAGTCTTGGTCATTGATGGATGGTAAGAAATGTAAGCTGCTAGCTTAATTTGCTTGTTGTGATTCCACAAAGGAAAAGCAGGGAGATTTATCAAATTCAGCCACATGAAGACTCCAGAATAAGGATGCTGGTTTTCGTCATTTTAGAGAAGAAAGCAGTGTGAATAAACCTATAAAGATACTGGAGCAACAGAACCCACCGGGCTTCACCCGGTAATGTCAAAATCACTCCACAGAGAAATGGTAAAACCAGTAAATAGCATGTTTCCAGATATTATAAAGAGAAATTGCTTCTGAAGAGCGTTAGAAAATAGACAAGAGGGGTAAAGATGGCAAAATCTTCTCAGCTGAGGAATTGTGAGGAGTTTTGCCTTCATTGTGAATACTGCATTAAAATTCTGCCTCATACTTTTTTTTTTTTTTGCTCACATTTGAACTTTTGATGCTTGCAATCAAGACAGTGAGGAAATCTCATGGAAATACTGATGCAGGGAAAATGTTAGAAATCTGGAAGTCAGTAGTACGCATGATACTAGGAAGCATGGGTTATCAAGGGAAGGTTAGAGCAGACAACATTATAAGACTTTCTAAAAGTACCACATTTAAAAAGAAGTGGAAGAACATTTCAAAATAAAAAATACTTTCTTTTTTTCTAATTCATTTAACACTTCTGAAATTAAATAAGCATTTGAAGAGTTACAGATGCAGTTTTTCAATGCTTTGTTTATGCAGAAACCTCCTTACTTAATTAGCAAAGTATATTTATTTCAGAAACAATCAGTCATTTGTCATAGTACATTTGTTCAAACTCTTGACATCACATAAGAACACATTCAGGAAAACTATCTAAATTGCTTGTTTCACTCTAAAGCAGAGAGGCTGCGCAAGTAACATCATTAAGTTCCACTTGTAGTTGAGTATTGCATTTCAATGTACAATATTCTTTTTTCCACTGAATAAATTGATATATGGCTTTCACACTTACCTGAGGAGGCACTTAAAACATTTTTGCATGTTGTGAACTTGGTACTGATGTGGAGTACTAAACATAGAAATGTTTGCCTGGGGCCCATTAAGAAGAATTACTCCTCATATCTTGCATATACTCCTGAGCTCAATGGTAAATTCATCTCTGGATCTCTCCCACATTGCATCTAGAAGTCAAGCAATTGCATTTTGCATAGTGCACAGCACCTATTATTTTACATAAGAAAGACCCTTTAAGATATAAATTAGTCAAAGTCTTTGTCATTTAGGCAACTGCATAGTAAATTTACAAGTAGAAAAACCATTACAAAACATAGAGCTTCTCTTCCTTCCATAGTGGTTAATGACTTCAATCTTGGAAGGGGGTAAACAATCACATACATTTTTTGCATTAAAAATGTAAGCAACTTTGAGTCTATTAGTAATAAGCATGCTCAGGGTCTCACCTGTCAACTATTAGATGATTATAGGGAACACACCAAGTAACCAAAAAAGTGTTGTCCTCATATACTGGCTCAGACATTTGTTCACTATTAAGACTAAAAACCATAATTTCCCTAATTTAATGTCCATATCTTTTCTCATAAAAAATTAAGCAAAAGCATTAAAAGTGCCTTAATCACTTTGTATACAACAGCCGCTGTTCTGCTCAGCAACAAAATAAATAGCCTTGCAGATCTTGAACCCAGGACCCTATACACTATAGTCACAGTAATTAACCACCAAGCCAACACAGAAATTCATAAGATTGAGGTATCATCAAACAAATCCTCACTATAGTAAAAATCAAACTGAACATGTGAAAGGAAGCAGTATACAGTCATGTTCTATAACCTACTACATAACATAAATATGTGAACTGGAGTACTGAAGTAAACACAGATGTGAGAAATAATTGTAATAGAGTTTTGAAGTCCCCGGTTAAACACAAGGACCCCATACAGTGTATGCACACATGAATCATAGATACCAGACACATATATATATATATATATATATATATATATATATATATATATATATATATATATAAATCATATAATGAATAATAAATCAATGCCAAAAAGCAAATATAATGCAAAGTAAATATTAAGCAATGCTAAGCATTGCAAAGGCCAGTTTAGTTGGTGTAAGCAATGTGTAGGCCAGCTAACTCAATTTGCCCATTGGTATACTCGCTTGGAGAGGTTGCGATGCGAGGCAAGTTAGTAATACTCTTGCATGTACTGTCATAGGAAATAAATCTAACTGTATTAGTAAGTCAATGGTCTGTATAAAACCTGTATTGTATAAGGCAAGTACTGCATACACCAGAGAATATGGCAGGAAGAGTCTCATATAGGTTGTATGTAAATGAAAGCATAATAGCCTGACAATGAATGTCTAACTGCTGGACTGCATGTGTTTACTCTGGTATCATATGGTAATGTAGATTTGCAATTACTTAATAGTACTGTTGTATTAAGCACTGTTACCCACACTGTGTAACATAAATTAAAAATGTGTAGGAATGTCTGTATATGAGTGGTGTAATCCCCAGAGGTCAGCTAGTACAACTGGGAGAGACATAGACAGAAAACAGTGAAATGATGGACACAAAAATCCAAATAGCACACACAACTGAGAAGTAAACTGTTGTAATTTTAGCACACACAGCCATGGTTCAAATCCCAGGAGTGGTAGTAGTTTGCATACAGAATCATACCCCACAACTGTACAGATATGTCCAGAATGTCCAGTATATTGGCCCATATCTGCTGCCTGTCACTGTGTCCCCCTGGGAAATCAATGGGATAATCCTAGATGTATAGGCTGCAAACAAGAAATACAACTGATTGTTACACATCTATAAGAACAAACCAGTCACTCTAGCAACTCCCCAAAATGTTATGAGTAATAAGCCAAGTACATCCCTTCCCCCATCAGTGTGACATTCGATGTACCATTAAAGTACATTAGGGCTATATATTATTATGACAGCTACTAGGTAGGGCAGGACCAGCTCGAATGTCACACTGATGGGGGAAGGGATGTGAATTTAACACGTGTACCAATAACACTTTGTTTTACAGCACAGTAAACCACTCCCATGCCTGATAAAAAGTATATATATATATATATATATTTAGAAAGCTTGTGAGGAAATTATTACTCTATTTTTGTTTTACTTGGATCGCTTGTCTGTGTACTTAATAAAGGATTTTCGACTGGAAACAGACTGCCTGCCTTGCTTGGATTACTTTCGAATACTTAGTAATGCTGTAGAATTATATATTTTCTATTATTACTTTTTGACTTGACGAGTTTACGTTCGCTGCTTCTACTACTATTGTCTGATCTAATTAATATACAGTGATTAACTAGAAATATATGGACTGAAAATCTTCCACACAGAGAAGTTTCTTACACTGTTTTGTTTTTAGACCCACTACACTTTAATGGGTTGTTTTGAGACTTCGGGGATACCACGGAGATTACTTGTTTTTATACAGGTATATACAGACATATATCTATAGATATAAAAGACAACATAACAAAAACATATACGTCCACATGCACCGTTAATGGGGGTGAGGGCACCCAAACAACATGTGTCTTGTACGTAGAGATATCCTTTCCCACAGCCAAACACATCTGCCCTGCAATACAATACCAACTGTTGCAAATCCCATAACCAGGACCTGACACAACATGGGCACAAGATGTTAACAGTACTGCATCCCACCTGTATGATGTCAGGCTGGTATCAGTAACATATTCTCCTGGATTTACTAATCTTCTGTGCAGGACTAATCTAATCCTGCATGGAAGTGGCAGTTTAAGAGGAGGACAGCAGCGTGCCATGCATATTAATGAAGGCACGCTGCCTGAACTCCTAATGCTACATGGAGCATGGACGAGTGCAGGGGGTGTGTCTGAGAGGAGAGCTCTCACAATAAACATGCCCCTGCAAAGTAGAACAAAAGAATGTGTAAATAAATGAGCGAGACCGCTCATAAGTGTCCTCATATCCGCACCAACAGCCCCCGTATGTACAACAGCAACAGTACATAAAAATAAAATGAAGAAACCCTTTTATTTGTTATCTAAAACCCCAAGTACAGCTAACCATAGGTGCGTGGGTTTGCCCATCGCATAGCTACGATTAAAGCAGCTGAAAAGGCTGAAGAGGATAACAAGGAATATATAT
This sequence comes from Protopterus annectens, assembly GCF_019279795.1. Lineage (NCBI taxonomy): Eukaryota > Metazoa > Chordata > Ceratodontiformes > Protopteridae > Protopterus > Protopterus annectens. The sequence continues at coordinate 1,555,485,011 of NC_056728.1, read as the reverse complement.
GCAAACAAAGCAACACAGCAATAGTGTAGTGATTAGAACATCTGCCTAACAAACAGGCATTACTTGTTTGAGTCCCACTGCAGCACATATCATTTTCCATGTGAAATCTGTGTATGAACATATTTTTACATCTTTTTGCTGTATAACCTACATAATAACATTTAAATGTGAACTGGAGTACTGCATTAAATGCACGTGAAGTGTCAGTGTCATAATGAATATGGCACTAGTAAGCAGGTTTAAGCACAAATAAGCAGTAATAAGAATATAAGCACTAGTAAGCATGTTTAAGTGTGTTTGCATGGGGGTAAGCATTGCCTACACAGAATAAGCAATGTAGAAGCTAACTGAGTGTAAGAAACTGTAACCGGAGGTTAGCAGTGCTTACCTCTGCGTAAACCCATGCAAACCCACTTACAACTGCTTTAAAGTGCCTTAATCACTCTGTACCCAATGCCGCGTGTACTTCCTAGCAACAAAATCAACAGCCTCTGCAAGGCTCGAACCCAGGACCCTCTACACTACAGTCACAGTAGTTAACCACTAAGCCATCATAATGCATAGCAGTGAGGTGCCAACAAACAAATCCTCACCATAGGAAAATCAAACTGAACATGTGAAATGAAACTATGTACAATGTGATGGTGTAGAACTTGCCACAGAACAAAAATATGTGAACTGGAGTAGTGCAGTAAGGCCAGATGTGAGGTGTTATTGCAATAAAGTGTTTTGAAGTTCCCAGGACCCAATACAGCATATGTACACATGAATCAAGAATACAAGACACATATATAACATTTAATGAAGAAGACATCAATGCCAAAAGGCAAATATCATGCAAATCGAATATTAAGTACTGCTAAGCAGTGCACAGCACTGCTTCCAATACTACTGGCAGGATACTACCAGTAGGAGAAACAGTGTCAACCTGCTACGTTTAATCTTAAACAAAAGCATGTTTGTCCCTAGCGGGATGATCCCCAAAATTCTGCTAAAAAGAATCCTCTGAGTAATATACCATGCCTCACAGGCAAGCAAAGAAGGATACATATGTTTGCGGACTGAATGTGTGAGAAGCCTGAAGATTCTTAGGGTGAGACAACTTACATGATGAGTCCTGAGAAGTGGAGAGTGGGCAATGTGTAGTGGTGTGGTGAGATTTGGATGGAACCTGTAGAAAGGATGATTGATGTGGACGAAGAAGGAGGTAGATGGAATGATGGGTAAGACATTATGGGCCGAGGCATGCCGGGGTTGGATGGACCCATTCTAATGGGACCACCCCGTGGATGTAAGTGAGTAAGGAGGGGGGAACAGGAAGGGAACTGAGACATACCATTTCCCATGGCAAAGCACGTTATGAGTAATATGTATGTTGTATAACCCATGGAATGACATATATATATATATATATATATAGATATATATATATATATATATATATATATATATATGTACATGAACTGGAGTACTGCTGCCAAGAAAGAATATATATATATATATATATATATATATATATATATATATATATATATATAAACTGGTGTACTGCAGGAAATGCGCATGTGAGGTGTCAGTATCATTGTGCATAAAGCAATAGTTAGGTTAAGCAGCAATAAGCAGTAATAAGGATATGTCAGCACTATTAAGTAAGTTTAAGGCCATGTGCATGGGTTTGCGTGGTGGTAAGCGCTGCTAATTTCCGATTACAATGTCCTACACCCAGTAAGCTTCTAAATTGCTTAACCTGTGTAGGCAGTGCTTACCCCTGTCCAAACCCACTTATGACTGCTCAAAAGTACCTTAATCACATTGTACCCAACGGCCCTTGTTCTGTGTAACAACAACAATAAGCAGCCTCTATGATCAAACCCAGGACCCTGCACACCATACACTTAAGCCATCTCAGATGTACATATCCTTGATGTATTCACAAACATATCATCCATCCCATTCATTCAACAGTACGGAGAATGTATTCCAGCATGTAGCTGTATCTGTGTGAGTAAATATATTAATGTCTAAATGGTTACAACATATTGATATATATATATATATATATATATATATATATATATATATATATATATATATATATATATATATATATATATATATGCAAATGCCTACATCTACAGATATAAATGTCCACATCTACATGTCTAAATATATAGGGCAGGTTATATATATATGTCAGCAGTTTTATCTATCTATCTATATATATATATATATATATATATATATATATATATATATATATATATACACATACACATATATAGGTATATATGGACATACAACTGTAGATAATGGGAAAGTAACAAAACATATATGCCCACATGCAATGTTAATGGGGTTGAGAGGCCCCACACAATATACGTCTGGTAAGAATAGCTATACCCCCCCCCAGCCAAGCATGACCTCCCTGTAATACAGAACCAAGTGCTGCAGATCCCATAACCAGGACCAGACATAACATGGCCATCCCTAGGATACATATACACCAACTCATATACGCAGATACAAGTATATATATATATATATATATATATATATATATATATATATATATATATATATATATAGCTACACATACACACACACACAGAGATTTGTACAGTAATATATATGTAGTATGTGCACACAATATCGAGCAACCAGTATTCCTACAGTCACCACCTTACCAACTGGAAACGGTATGAGCCACTCATATGAATGACATTCATAGCCTGCAACATATACCCACAGAGATAGCAAAGGGTATAACACCACACACAGGTGTGCAGAAATGAATGTGAAAGCTTTATTTGTGTACTATGACAGTTGTATATGCCATGTCATTTAGCTGTTTAGACACTGACATCCATATGAAAAGTGTAATTCAACTGTGAAACAGTTATACTAAGACAGTAGTCTGGAAAGGTCGACATATGTTGCTGTCCAGGCCGAGGCCTTCAAGTAGTACATTTGTAATGACAGACTGGGCCACAGCATACCAGACAATCAACAGTACTTAATGCAGATATATAGGTCAGCAGCCTCTATCTACACAATCCCTAGGGGGAACATACCCCAGTTGACACCATGGGATGTATCTGTGACATAACAAGGCATACCTGACACCATCACAATCACACTGACAAATACAACATCCCATATGGCAGGAGGCAGTAGGCCTGCATTTACTCAAGGTGGATTGTATAACATCCAGATACCTTAAGGCAGCTTATCCCAGATACCCACACACGTTGTAACAGCCTAGGTTAGTCATGGTGCACCCCCCCTACACTCACTAATACTGGGCCATATACCACTGTTACATACACTGGCCTCTTGAGTGCATTAGGGCACACATGTATTGTGGAGGTGAAACCCTCACATATATAGCCCCAACCCCCCAGTATGTGTGGAGGACACAACAGCAGTGGAGTGATGGCAGGAATGACAGCATGACATGCACACAGCCCACTATAAAACAACCCCTGACATCATGTCATATATGCAAGGCCTGGTATGTCGGTGGAGGACAGAGGCTGGAACACAGGCACACGTGTATAAAACTGTTGTCATACAGTAAGCAAGATATGTGTACATATCTATATGGATATATATATACTTATTTATACATATATATTCACCATATGTCCTGCACATGGAGATAAGCCCTACCTCTGGCCCAATAGTCCCAACCTCTCAATGCAAGGGGATGTCACGTATGTAATGCAGGTATATTTGTAGACTATTGCTACTGTAATAGGGATTGTCTTCACAGAAATGGTGTGTGTGGGAGTCCACATCTGCTGTTAACAAGTACACCATTGGCTAGTTACAGACATCCTAAGGTCAGCATAGTACAGTACCACTGCTAGCACAGTAATGTCCCTGAACACTACAGCTGCGATAAGGCCAATATATGTGGACAGTCTGACACACTCGGGTCAGTCCAGGGGTATACATAGGACCCCTTCATGCAAGACATGTGGACCCGGCCTGTCAATGTAGATGTTAACAGCCATGTAGATGGGTATAACATGTACATACTGGTATACATTTGCCCCCATAGGTTATGCTTTCATACACCCCTGTCTGTCCTGACACATAATAACCGCTGGTACAGAGGTGCCATGGCCACATGATGAGCTGCCATGGCCACATGCTATCCACTAGTTACTGACATACATCTGAACAGCATCCCACTGCTTTGTCTGAAATACATGACTGTTATGGTGGCCAGGCAGCAGTACATCTGGCAAGTATCTGGACATGACATATTACTGGATAAGTACAGTAAGCTGCTAGGCATGCAACAAAGCACAGTGCAGGCTACAGGTAGACTGACTCAACACTGGGCTACATCTCCTATGTTGGAATACACATGTTCCTGCATAGATAGCAGGCTCTACAGGCATGTCGCATCACATAGTAGCAGACACCTTTGTGAAAGTGCGTAATCACAACCAATGTGAACACAGCCACAGCCACATAAGGTAAGCTAGTGTACTATTACAGTATATGGACTATCTGATGTACACCATCCTCATATGAGCCACTCACACAACAACCCTACATATACTAGGCTACTACACAGTGTGGTCCGATGGCTGTTTGTGGTTAGGGACATGTGTGTGTTCGCCCCTACAAACATGTAAGCTGATAGGGTGACATACAGTGGAGCAGCATGTAACATCAGATAGAACAGTATCAAGAACAATGACATCTACAACAGTCTCTACACAGGCCTAGGTACATATGCACTATACACACACTATCGACAATTACCAGACGTACACATACATCAGTACTGTACACACAGCCACAGAATGCCCAGGCTATGTTTGCAAATACATCCCCTACTATACACAACATGTATAGCAGTCTGATATGTCACTGGCTTGTTATCAGATATGCTGTCAATGAATATGGTGTACAGAACGTATGCACCCCCTACTGCATGACATATGTACAAAGGTTGACAGGGTTGTGGCTGGAGGCACAAACACAGGCCCAATATTGACGTCACTGTGATGACCTCATACATCTCCTGTCATAACAGGGTGTGATGCAACATATGTCCTGTGAGGGATATGACACCAGAAAACTCTACTGGCTGTCACCATCTACTGACTGCAATCCTCAAACTACCTTCTGCAGTTGAGAGATAGGTGCTCTGTGGGAAACACAAGGAACACAAGGCACCACACACACTGCCCAGTCTGCAGATGACACTACAGATGGGGATTCCTCATAAACATAGAACTGACATGACAAGTATTAAACATGTAGGACAGCCATATCCACACACACCCTGTTAAACTAATAGTACCAAAACTGCAGTATAGCAGCAATTACAGTCTGTAGTCAGGACAGGCACATCCCCCTCCTGTGTGTTGGCCTGTTTCCACAGTGTATGTTGTCAGAGGTAAGTTCCCAATCCATCTGTGATGCTGTTTGCCAAGCAACAGATCTAGTCCTGCTCATAATGAATGAAAAGGCCCAACACTAACATGATGTTCCTAGATATTGGAGTGTGTTTCCATGCAATTAGCTATGGGAATGTTACCACAGCGGTTCCACATGCAATCAGCTAGAGGAGGGCTGAAATCCATGCAGAGGCCATCAGCTGATCATGAGCATCAATGACAATACACATGCCACTGTCTAAGCAAAGAAGGTGTAAGTCTCCACATCCAACAGAGAGGGAGTGAGTGAGGCAGACAGAGGCAAAGATAAGTCAGGGTGGGTTGGGAGAGTAAAGGGTAAGCATGTTTGTGTCACACACCTACCAGTCCAGGGTATCACCCATGACTGACTATGTACTGATATCGCATCTGTTATCCCTGCATGGTGGATATTGTGAGTTATGCTTGGGGCACCATATAAGAGAGGTTGAAAACACACTCAACATTGGGCCCAGTCGTTACACACTCACAACCACCTCCACACAGGACATGAACGACAAACATCAACACATTAAGACACACACACACCTGTCACAACTAGGTTTAGAATCCCTATCTTACTAGTTACACCACAGCACTATGCCATTATAGAACACGCCATGGAGATTATTGGAGTACTCTTTCTCCAAATGTTTATTTCACAGTGAGTGGCATCAGCAGGACCGCCAAAGTAGAGCAATGAATTGTAGTGAGTGCGACTAGCCAAACATGCATTGCTCTCCACACAGGCGTAGGAACAGACACAAAAGCATCCACAACTCCCATGTGTGAGAATAGAACCCCTACCAGAGTTCTATATCACACTACAGCATTACACTATTAGAGTACACACCACAGAGATTGCTGGAGTACTCATTCCCCAAAGGTCTACTTCACAGTGATTGACATCAGCAGGATTGCCAAAGTAGGGCATTTGAATTGTATTGAGTGTGACTAACCTAAAGTGCCTTAATTAGTCTGTATGCATTAACTGCTGTTCTGGCCAGAACAAAAATAACCTGCTTTTGCAGGTCATGAACCCAGGATCCTACACACTATAGTCACAGTAACTAAACACTAAGACATCACAACAGTAGATGGAGCTGTGGTTTCACCAAAATAATCCCACCATAGGCTAATCAAACTGAGCATGTGAAAGGAATGTATATACAGTTGTCTGTAAAAGACCTCTCCAAGGCCAACTTCATGCTACTCAAGGCAGAAGTGACAATGTTTGTGACACCCATGGAGATAGGAGCTGACAGTTCAACTGATGAATCCTGCACTAAGGCACTGTATAAGCAATGCCACTTGTGCATGACTCCTGACATCCCACATAGAACCATGAAGCTCACCTCTCAAATAATCAAGCCAGTCGCGTGACCTCCTGCCATTAACAGAGTATAAAACAGATGGTAGACACTGTTGAAGAAAGAAGGATAATGCAAGGATACAAACAACTCCCTTACCAGCCCCAGTAAGACGTTGAGATCCCTCATGGAATCCTCCAAAGCTGGTTATGTAACTAAAATCACCACAGATTCCAGAGACAACCACACAACATTCTATAGTTATGTCCGAATTCTAACTGGCAATGCTCAGAAGTGCTCTGAGCTGCAACAAAATGGCATTACATAGACTGCTCCCACGGAATGTGCCAGTATCCTGGCAGATTGTTTTAGTGCCACATTCACTCCCTCTCACCCCCAAAAAGGCCCATGTCAATATGAAAGGGGCTCCATTGCCCAGTAATCATGGCCACACAGGCAGAAATCCCACTACCCACAGCTAAGACTACAGCATCCATGGGAAAAGATGACATCTGGGCTGTGTACTACATGAACGACAAAATGGAATTGCAACTCACCTAACTGTCATGTGTAATCATAGCCTCGCATCAGGCCTGGTGCCAACTGAGTGGTGCACAGCTGCAGTTATCTCACTCCACAAGGGGGGATCCACCTGTGATCCCTGGAACTACCGTCACATCAGTCTGATGAGCCTTATCTGCATGGCCATGGAATGCATTATCAGGGATGTTTTGAACACAGACATTGGCAACCCTCAAACACTGGACCCCACACAGATTGGACTCAAGGAGGGCCGGACTTGTTTCCTAAAACTGATTAACTGCTTTGACTCAGTCTGCATAGCTGTTGAAGAGGGTAAGGCAGTTCACAAAGCCTATGTGGACCTCATCAAGACCTTCAACACCATCCCCAGTCTGGAAACATAGATTATCAAACTAATCCGGCCATACATCCTTATGCCACTCGATGGTTTGCCACATGGCTTACTGACCAAACCCAAACTGTAGGTTAACTGACTCCAAATCCATCCCCAGACAAGTGACAAGTAGAGTACCTCAGGGTTCAGTCCTGGGACCACTGTTGTATGGCATCTACATCTCTGTAGTACAGGCCAACATTATAGGACTCTGGCTAACAATGGTAATAGATGACTGCAAAATGGGGGTCATTATGAGTCTGACTGTACTGCATATGTTACTGATACTGGTCTAACATCATACAGGTGGGATGGAGTACTGTTAACATCTTGTGCCCTTGCCGTGTAATTTCCTGGTTATGGGATCTGCAACAGTTGGTAGTGTATTGCAGGGCAGATGTGTTTGGCTGTGGGGGGATACCTATTCATACATGATGTATGTCGTTCGTGCCTGTCAACCCCATTAATGGTGCATGTGGGCATATATGTTTCTACTATGTTCCCACTTTAACTACAGATGTATGTCTGTATATACCTATATAGATATAAATATATGCTTACATATATATATATATATATATATATATATATATATATATATATATATATATATCGACATATCAATATGTTGTATCTGTTTAGACAACATATTTTCACACACACATACATCTACATGTTGGAATACATTCTCTGTACTGTTGAATGACTGGGCTGGATGATATGCTTGTAAATACAGCATGGTTATGTATATATCTGAGATGGCTTAAAGGTAAATCACTTTGGCTATGGTATGCATGTTCCTGGGTTTGAGCCTAGCAAAGGTTGTTTATTTTGTTGCTAGGCAGAACAAGGACCAGTGGATACAGAGTGATTAAGGTACTTTAAAGTAGTTGTAAGCAGGTTTGCATGGGTTTGCGCGGAGTTAAACACTGCTAAGGTCTGGTTACAGTTTCTTATACTCAGCTGCTAAATTGCTTAACCTGTGTAGGCATTGTTTAGCTCCACGCAAATCCGTGCAAACCTGCTTACAAGGTCTGGTTACAGTTTCTTATACTCAGCTGCTGAATTGCTTAACTTGTGTAGGCATTGTTTACCTCCACGCAAATCTGTGCAAACCTGCTTATAGCTGCTTTATAGTGCCTTAATCACTGTGTATCCAATGGACCATGTTCTGCCCAGCAAAAAAATAAACAGCTCTTGCAAGGGTCAAACTAAGGACCCTGCACACCATAGACAAAGTGCTTTACCACTAAGCCATGACAGATACAAACAGATTAGATGTTATCAGAAACATATCATCCAGTCCAGTCATACAACAGTACTGTGAATGTATACCAACATCTAGATGTATGTGTGTGTACCTATATTAATATCTAAACAGATACAACATATCTAGATATGTAGTTTGATATATATACATATATATATATATATATATATATATATATATATATATATATATATATATAAATTTATTTACTATATACATATATATCAATAAATATGCACTTATATACATGCATATGACTAAATCAACACATATATGTGTCTACACCTATATGTCTACATATACACAGCACGTTACATATGTTTACGCAGATATATATCTATGTAGGTGTATACGGACATAGTTATATATATATATATATATATATATATACAGATATATAGATATATATCTATATATATTAGCAGATATATAGATCTATATAGATATATATGGCCATACATTGTAGATAGCAATGACAGAGTAACAAATACACATATGTCCATATGCACCATTAATGGGGTTGAGAGGCCCCACACACTATATGTCTTGTACAAATAGGCATCCCTCCCCAGCCAAACACATGGCTGGCCTTGATGTCACATGTATGGGTATGGCTTTGTACCACAGCCTCTCAGCTAATTTACATCTGTTATCCCTGTATGGTAGACATTGATATATATATAGTAGGGCCATCATAAAATAAATAAACAAAACAGCCTCCACCTTGCCCACAATCACCTCTACACAGGATACGAGTTACAAACACATACACCTGTCATGTCTGGGAGTTGAACCCGTACCTAACTAGTTTATTACACTACAGCACTGTGCAGTGATAGCATGCGCCACAGACATTACTGAAGTACTTCTTCTGCAAAGGTGTATTTCACATTGAATGACATCAGCAGGGTTACCAAAGAAGGCCATTCAACTCTACTGCGAGTGACTAGCCTAAAATGCATTGCTCCCTACACAGACAGTGAGACACACACAAAACACCCACAACTAGCGTATGTGGGTATAGAACCCCTGATTGAGGTCTATATCACACTATAGCATGGTGCTGTTATAGGATGTACCACAGGGATTACTAAAGTAATCCTTCCACAAAGGTGTATTTCACAATGAATGACATCAGCAGTATTACCAAATAAGGGCATTTCCACTGTACTACAGGTGACTAGTCTAAAATGCTTTGCTTCCTACACAGACAGTGAGACACACACACAACATCCACAACCAACATGTGTGGGTATTGAATCCCTGATCAAGGCCTATATCACACTACAGAATGGAGCAGTTATAAGTTGCACCACAGTGATTACTACAAACCTTTTTTCCATAAAGTTGTATTTCACAATGAATTACATCATCAGGATTGCCAGAGTAGGGCATTTGGAATGTACTGTGAGGGGGTAGTTTATAATGCATTCCTCCATACACAGACATTGGAACGCACACAAAACATCCAGAACTGCGATGGGTGGAGATGGAACACTACCACAGTTCTAAATCACACTACAGCAGTATGCAGTTACAGGACACGCTACAGAGATTACTGAGCTACGATCTTCCCAGAGGTGTATTTCTAGGTGGGTGACATCAGCAGCCTTGCCAAAGTTGAATATATGAATTCTAAGGAGTGTGATTACCCTAAAAAGCATTGCTCTCTACTCTGTCTAAGACAGACATACACACAGATTCACACACACACAGTGTTGCCAATTTGGGGGTTAAAACACCTACCTAACTACTTTATCACACTACAGCAGTACGCAGTTACAGGACGCGCGACGGAGAATACTGGGTTATGACTTTCCCAGAAGTGTATTTCTAAGTGAGTGACATCAGCAGCCTTGCCAAAGTTGAGTATAGGACTTGTATGGAGTGTGAGTAGCCTAAAAAGCATTGCTTTCTACTCAGTCAAACACACACACACACAAACACAGTTGCCAAGTCTGGGGTTGGAGCACCTACCTAACTACTTTATCACACTGCAGCAGTTACAGGACTTGTTATGGAGAGTACTGGGTTATGATTATCCCAGAAGTGTATTACTAGGTGAATGACATCAACAGCCTTGCCAAAGATGGGTATAGGAGTTGTACAGAGTGTGAGTAGCCTAAAAAGCATTGCTCTCTACTCAGTCAAACACACACACACATTCACACACAAACACAATTGCCAAGTCTGCGGTTGGAATACCTACCTAACTACTTTGTCACACTAGAGCAGTATGCAGTTACAGGACATGCTATGGAGATTACTGGGCTATGACTTTCCCAGAGGTGTATGTCTAGGTGAGTGACATCAGCAGCCTTGCCAAAGTGGAGTATATGAATTGTACGGAGTGTGAGTAGCCTAAAAAGCATTGCTCTCTCCACAGTCAGAGACATACAGATACACACACAAACACACACTCACACAATTGCCAAGTCTGGGGTTAGAACTACTACCTAACTAGTTTATCACTACAGCAGTAAACAGTTATAGGATACACCATGGACATTACTGAGCTACAGCTCCACTAAAGGTGTATTACACATTGGATAACCTCAGCAGGCTTGCCATAATACTGCTATGAGGAGGAGGGGTGTGCATGTGCCATAACCCATTCATGTAGGGGTTGACATGCCACATGCGGGCACACACAGGGTCATATGTCATGGGCACATGTATACAGCTACTAGATGACTACTTCCTTGTACAGTCATGTTGCACAGCTGGCACGTGCACCACATAGTCCGTCATGCTGACAGATACTGGTGGATAGTATCTGCAGTGAGTGACATCTGCATCTCATGTGTTTGGGGCCCTTTGGCTGTGTGTTGGGTGGGACAGGCCCGGATGGCTCCTTGTCACAGTCACCCTCTTCCACAAATATATGTCTGTCTACCTTTGGCTTATTATAGTGTGTTTTCCTTACATATGTGTCTGTAATCCTATCCACTGTGTGTGAGAGGCAGGAGTGGTGCATACTGACATGTGTCTGCACTAAGAACTGTGACTGCCAGATATGTCTGGTCCACTGGTGTTTGCAGACATGGCCTTCATGTGTTTAAGTGTGTTAGCATGCCCAGTATGACCTTTCTGTATGTTGTTGACTGACATTGCTTTCATTCCTCTAAGTGTGTGAGTACGCCCAGTATGGCCATCTGTATTGCATGTGTGGATCATGTCCAGGTAGTTTGTACTGTGGAGCTGACCTTTGTGTTGTACACCAACAGGTAGCATGCTGTGTCTGCAAGGTATCCATCGGTCATTTGGCATTGGCTGTTGCTACATTTCTGCATAGTGGGGGGGGGCACCTGACTCTTTCTACATTTCTACACAGAAGTGGGGGGGCACACCTGATTGTTGCTATAAGTGTACGTAGGATGGGGGGGGACACCTGACACTAGTACATATTTGCAAGGACTGTACTGGTACGTCATGTACACCATTTCAGTCTGTAGTCTTACCTTTCGTGCTGGCTAGAGGCATACCAGTGTACTACAGATCTTAGCTTTAATTACCTACATATTAGTTTTTGACTTCCTAGCTTTCACAACTTACATACAACTGCCTGGCCTGCTGTAGTCTGTCCGTGTAGGCCTGGGGGAGGGGTTACCCATAGGGCTCATTCAGAGGCCATAGTACAGCATTTGTTTGTGTTTGTCTACACCTGTCCTGATGCTGAAACTGTTGTTGGGTATGTGCACCTTCCTTACTGGCATGTGTGGGTCATTTCCTGCAGTGGGTTTTGTCACCCTGTGTAGTACTAGCTACTATGGTGACTCCAGTATGTGTTACAGATGTCATGATGCCACTATGGGTGTCTACTGTCTGCTGCCAAAACATTCGACCACCCAATTCCCTTGCATGTTCACATCCATACCATAGCTACAGGTAACAACACATTCTACTCCATTTGGCAATTGGTAGGTTGATTGACTTACCTTGAGGGTGTGCCAGACTTGTGGATGGTGCCGGAGGGCTGCCTATGACAGATGCACATAGTACACTCCCTATACATGGTTGAGCACAGGTAGTGTCATGTTTGGCATCCCTTTTACTGTATGTGTGAGTCAGAGAGAGGTCTCATTCCCTGGGTCCCTACTGTGTCAGTGCATATGCTATGCGTTTCCTCTTTGCCGAGGCCAGGTCATCCTTCTGCCTACTGGGGCAGGCTCAGGTTGTTCCTCCTCCAAATCACTCTGTGCCTGTACAGGCCTTGGCATTGGTGGGGGGCTGTGTGGCCCTGCCCCATTCTGTTCCTGCTGCAGCTGTTTCCGCAGGATCATATTGTATAGCATAGCACATATCTTAACAATTTGGGTACATTTAGCTGGTGAATACTGCAAGGCTCCACCAGAAGTGTCCAGACACACGGAACCATGACCTGAGCATCCCAAACACACACTCTATTATATGTCTGGCCTGTGTGTTTGCCTCATTATGACGTTGTTGTTCAGGTGTGTATGCATTTCTGATGGGTGTCATCAGCCACAGCTCCAGTGGGTACCTAGCATCCACCACTAGGTGACTGTAGGGGATGTCCACATTGGCAAATCTGTGGTACAGCTGCATCAGATGCCATATGTGTAAATAGTCATAGCTTCCAGGGCAGCCAGCACACACATTCATTATAATGCCCTGGACATCACATATGACCTAGCAGTTGATGGAGGGGATGCCCCTGCAGTTGATGTAGGCCCTTTCCTGCTTACCGAGTGGTGCTTTGATGCATATGTGCATGCAGTCTATAGCATCCTTTACCCAAGGGTCTTCTGCTATTTGGTGGAAGAGACACATATTGCTGGTCAACACCTCACGTGTGCTGAGGTAATATACGTGCTCACTGGCATGTGCTGCCATGGCATCCAGGAACTGGTGGAATACTCTGGATGCTGATGCCTGTGAAATCCCCATGATATCCCCAGTTGTGCTTTGGGAGGTACCTGTGGGTAGTATACCAAGGCCTACACATACCTTGGTATCCACTGGGATGGGTTCCCCTCGGCCAGTTTGGTGTGTCAGGTGTGGCCTGCACAGCTCTACAATTTGCTGTTGGAGGTCTCTATCCACCCTATAGCACTCCACTATCTCAAGCTCATGTAGCCCCTGGTAGGTTGCCCTGGGTCTGTACACTCTTCTCTGTCTCCTCACTGTGGGTTGTTTGGCAGCATTCACATCCTCACCACCTTCAGCCTTTTGCACATGTTGTTCTATGTTGCCTGCTGCAGCCCTTCTCATTTTGTAGGTTTCTTTGTTAAACTTTCCCCGCTTGTATACACCAGTGGTGTAGAGTGTGGAACAAAAAGTAGGAAAGGTGTTTGCTAAGTTTATAGTAGTGTTCTGGACTGGGTTGGTCTGCTGTCTGTGTAACTGGCTGATTCTGATACGTTTCACCTGCCAGCTAAGCTAGTTCTCTATGATTACCTTCCTACTGCTAACGCCATGCAAACAGAGTGCTCAAATGTGCACAGAGCTGCGATTTCCTGGTTGAACTTCCTTTTTCATCCTGTACAACCCAGTGCACAGTGCTCACACCCGCTTACACTTTGTAAAGAGTGCTAGGCAGTTTGGATACACCTATAGCCTAGCTGTGCTAAGCTAGTAGCAATCCCAAGCCACAGGGCTCCAATCCACTTACAGTATGCCTGCCACACACCCCCATGATGTCACCTATATCCTAGTCTTGCACCCAGCTATTTATACTCTTACACTCTTGGGACCTGCCTCACACCCTGATGAAATCTGGGATTCACTATCCTTCCCCTCATTTGCATAGGATTGCCTGCTAATTCATAGTTACATGTCCCACAATGAGCCTCCCCCGTTAGCAACCACTACTCAGTGGCCCAGGTTGTCTTATGCCTGCCATTGACTTGCATGGCAGAATACTGCTTTTAGTTAGGATGCTCATTTTAAGTTTATTTTCTTATTTTCCCCATGATCCCGTTTATTGCACCACTGCCCTATGCTTAAACAGCCGAGATCAGCAAAAAAAATAAATAAATAAAAGTTAGTTTTTTATTTTTTCAGTTTGCAATGCCAATGGCCTTATACTTGGCCATTGGCATGCTTCCTCAATGATATACAGCCTTTATTTGGAGCTGTTATAGCTCCATTTTGGAATTTGCAGAAATGTACTCGGTTACTAACCGGGTACATTTTTACAGATTGCACTAGTCTTGCACGGACTATTGCAAGCTTCCTGGATTGCGAAATCACCTCATTTGCATGGATTTCTCCTGTAAATGAGATGAGTTGCATACCAGGGCTTAGTCCATGCAGGATTAGTGCTGGAGATCTTGTGCACACCCCTGCCAGCTGTTCCTGGATCGCACGACAGACATATTGCCTGCGTGAGCTCCTGCACTCATCTTGCACTCCATGCAAGCTTTTGAGAATCTGGGGGATTGTGTGGTACAGTCTGGCTACCACAGGGAATGTACAATGTGGAAGCAATCAACATTCCTAAGATACATATACACAGACACACACACACACATTATATATATATATATATATATATATATATATATATATATATATATATATATATATATATATATATATACATGTGTGTGTAACTAAAGGATAACAAATACACACAGTAAAGTGCAATTTCCCTTAAGAGCACACAGAGATCACAATCAGTCCAGGGCTGGTTGCTCCCTTGCTCACCAGGTCCCCAATAAGACACCCACTGGCACAGCTATAGGGTCCAGATCTATCTCAGCCTAGTGGGCAAGCTAAAACCTCCAGCACCCTCTCTGTCCAACCAGTGCTTTGTGTCCCTGCCCTAGTAGCTGACACACACACATTTTAACATAAGAGTTTATACAACCACACAGACACTCCTGGGGAAGGCTGGCACAGGTTCTGCAGCTGTGCCCCTTTTTCCCAGACTATACGGTAATACCACTTGCCACCACCCACTAATATTTATCAGCTACTCAAAGGCCCTTAAAAGGGTGTCCAATTATTACTGTGCAATATTAATATCCAATTGGTAGTATAACTAAACAGTTAAGGATTATTAGAGTGACTTGGCACAGTAATCACTATAAATATGCAATGTACTCTACAGCTTAAATTATCTCTACACAAAACAGCCACAGTTGAAAGTTTTTAAAATATTTAATAATAAATAATAAAAACACAAGACAATAATTCTTACTATACAGTGCTGGTCAAGAGTTCAGAAATCACAGAGAAATACTTAAAATAATTCAGTAGTACAGTTCTGACATCACAGAAAAACACTTACTCTAATATTTCTAGTTTCTAGCTATTTCTAAAAGAAAACACAAGTCTAAGATAACTTGCAAAAGAAAACAGACAGAGTGCTGATGAGTTGGATGGTCAAGACAAAATGATTAATAATCTCTGGTTCTCTCTGTTTAAATTGAAATTGCAGTTGTGATTCACATTACGTCATTCTTCACACTTCCCTGGGGTTCCCAGGCTACACATTGCATCATTCTTCACACTTCCCTGCGTTCCCAGGCTAACAGAAACTGCATTTACATTCTAAACATCTCCTTTTGTTATCTTGCAGCTGGTCAGGAAGCAGAGCAATAAAAATACATTTGCATGTTTAAATATAGCAATTTAACTCTTGGTTAAAACAAGAGAAATAATTTCTTCATCTAGACTCTTCGGCACCACTGTCTACATCAAAAGGTCACCGCATGCTTTACATTGGACAGTAGAGTGCATTGTTGTCAAATATTTTTTCAGTTCCACATGTAACACTATTTCTTTACATTCAAGACAACAAGCCTGTAGTTTACATTCATATTTACAAATGATAAAATTATCTATATAATTCTATCTGGCTAGGCTTGCAGCCTTCACAATATACAGCAATATATATATATATATATATATATATATATATATATATATATATATATATATATATATATATATATATATATATATATAAATATATATCTATATAGATCAGAAAAAAATCCCAAGGTATGGAGACAGGCACACTATTAAAGATTCCACAAGTCTGTTTATTATTCCAGTTCCACAAAAATGTACTGAGTAAGCACTTTCGTAAAAAATACTTCCTCAGACACATCATAACACTTAATAAAAGACTCAGTTTTTTATCATGCCTAATCAGCACAAACCAGTTTCCCTCCAAAATATTTAAAGGTGCATACATATTTAAAACTATTGTTCATTCATGTAATGAATCAATTTAACATAAGATGCAAGTTCAATAGCATGCTAAAACATATAATTATAAAAAATTTCATAAAACCTATGGCATGTAAACTCATTTCTTAATATTCTTATTTCTTAAGACAGGTAAGAGGGATAGTGTATCATTTAGCCCATACCCTCTATGGGCTCCAAGCCTAAAAATCCATTTCAGTTTTATTAGTTCTGTGTCATTTACTAAATCACCAAGAATTTCATTGGCATATTGTACATGAAGTACTTGGAATAAAAATGCATGTTCATTCCCCATAGATGTAGTGTGCTTAGCCAATGCACTATATTCTTCTCCCCTTTTTGTGCAATATAGATGGTCTCTAATCCTGGTTTTGAGATGGTGGTATATATATATATATATATATATGTAAGCATAAATATATATATCTATATAGGTATATAGAGAAGCAAACCAAGTAAAACAAAAATAGCGTAATAATTTCCTCACAAGCTTTATATATATATATATATATATATATATATATATATATATATATATATATATATATATATAGATATATATATATACTTTTTATCAGGCATGGGAGTGGTTTATTGTGCTGTAAAACAAAGTGTTATTGGTACACATGTTAAATTCACATCCCTTCCTCCATCAGTGTGACATTCGATGTACCATTAAAGTACATTAGGGCTATATATTATTATGACAGCTACTAGGTAGGGCAGGACCAGCTCAAATGCCTTATAAAATGCCTGATAAAAAGTATATATATATATATTTAGAAAGCTTGTGAGGAAATTATTACTCTATTTTTGTTTTACTTGGATCGTTTGTCTGTGTACTTAATAAAGGATTTTTGACTGGAAACAGACTGCCTGCCTTGCTTGGATTACTTTTGAATACTTAGTAATGCTGTAGAATTATATATTTTCTATTATTACTTTTTGACTTGACGAGTTTACGTTCGTTACTTCTACTACTATTGTCTGATCTGATTAATATACAGTGATTAACTATAAATATATGGACTGAAAATCTTCCACACAGAGAAGTTTCTTACACTGTTTTGTTTTTAGACCCACTACACTTTAGCGGGTTGTTTTGAGACTTCGGGGATACCATGGAGATTACTTGTTTTTTCTATAGGTATATACAGACATATATCTATAGATATAAAAGACAACATAACAAAAACATATACGTCCACATGCACCGTTAATGGGGGTGAGGGTGGCAAACAACATTCGTCTTGTATGTAGAGATATCCTTTCCCACAGCCAAACACGTCTGCCCTTCAATACAATACCAACTGTTGCAAATCCCATAACCAAGACCTGACACAACATGGGCACAAGATGTTAACAGTACTGCATCCCACCTGTATGATGTCAGGCTGGTATCAGTAACATATTCTCCCAGATTTACTAATCTTCTGTGCAGGACTAATCTAATCCTGCATGGAAGTGGCAGTTTAAGAGGAGGATGGCAGCGCGCCATGCATATTAATGAAGGCATGCTGCCTGAACTCCTAATGCTACACAGAGCATGGACGAGTGCAGGGGGTGTGTCTGAGAGCAGAGCTCTCACAATAAACATGCCCCTGCAAAGTAGAACAGAAGAATGTGTAAATAAATAAGCGAGACTGCTCATAAGTGTCCTCATATCCACACCAACAGTCCCCGTATGTACAACAGCAACAGTACATAAAAATAAAATGAAGAAACCCTTTTATTTGTTATCTAAAACCCCAAGTACAGCTAACCATAGGTGCGCGGGTTTGCCCATCTCCTAGCCGTGGTTAAAGCAGCTGAAAAGGCTGAAGAGGATAACAAGGAATATATATGCAAACAAAGCAACACAGCAATAGTGTAGTGATTAGAACATCTGCCAAACAAACAGGCATTCCTTGTTTGAGTCCCACTGCAGCACATATCATTTTCGATGTGAAATCTGTGTATGAACATATTTTACATCTTTTTGCTGTATAACCTACATAATAACATTTAAATGTGAACTGGAGTACTGCATTAAATGCACATGTGAAGTGTCAGTGTCATAATGAATAAGGCACTAGTAAGCAGGTTTAAGCACACATAAGCAGTAATTAGCATATATAAGCACTAGTAAGCGTGTTTAAGTGTGTTTGCATGGGGTAAGCATTGCCTACACAGAATAAGCAATGTAGAAGCTAACTGAGTGTAAGAAACTGTAACCGGAGGTTAGCAGTGCTTACATCTGCGCAAACCCACGCAAACCCACTTACAACTGCTTTAAAGTGCCTTAATCACTCTGTACCCAATGCCGCGTGTACTTCCCAGCAACAAAATCAACAGCCTTTGCAAGGCTCGAACCCAGGACCCTGTACACTACAGACACAATAGTTAACCACTAAGCCATCATAATGCATAAGAGTGAGGTGCCAACAAACAAATCCTCACCATAGGAAAATCAAACTGAACATGTGAAATGAAACTATGTACAATGTGATGGTGTATAACTTGCCACAGAACAAAAATATGTGAATTGGAGTAGTGCAGTAAGCCCAGATGTGAGGTGTTATTGCAATAAAGTGTTTTGAAGTTCCCAGGACCCCATACAGCATATGTACACATGAATCAAGAATACAAGACACATATATAACATTTAATGAAGAAGACATCAATGCCAAAAGGCAAATATCATGCAAATCAAATATTAAGTACCGCTAAGCGTTGCACAGCACTGCTTCCAATACTACTGGCAGGATACTACCAGTGGGAGAAACAGTGTCAACCTGCTAAGTTTAATCTTAAACAAAAACATGTTTGTCCCTAGCGGGATAACCCCCAAAATTCTGCTAAAAAGAATCCTCGGAGTAATATACTATGCCTCACAGGTAAGCAAAGAAGGATACGTATGTTTGCGGACTGAATGTGTGAGAAGACTGAAGATTCTTAGGGTGAGACAACTTACATGATGAGTCCTGAGAAGTGGAGAGTGGGCAATGTGTAGTGGTGTGGTGAGATTCGGATGGAACCTGTAGGAAGGATGATTGATGTGGACGAGGAAGGAGGTAGGGGGAATGATGGGTAAGACATTATGGGCCGAGGCATGCTGGGGTTGGATGGACCCATTCTAATGGGACCACCCCATGGATGTAAGCGAGAAAGGAGGGGGGGAACAGGAAGGGAACTGAGACATACCATTCCCCATGGCAAAGCACGTTATGAGTAATATGTATGTTGTATAACCCATGGAATAACATATATATATATATATATATATATCTATATATATATATCTATATATATATATATATATATATATATATATATATATATATATATATATATAGATATATATAGATATATCAACTCGTGTACTGCAGAAAATGCGCATGTGAGGTGTCACTATCATTGTGCATAAAGCAATAGTTAGGTTAAGCAGCAATAAGGATATGTCAGCACTATTAAGCGAGTTTAAGGCTATGTGCATGGGTTTGCGCGGAGGTAAGCACTGCTAATTTCCGATTACAATGTCCTACAACCAGTAAGCTTCTAAATTGCTTAACCTGTGTAGGCAGTGCTTACCCCTGTCCAAACCCACTTACGACTGCTCAAAAGTACCTTGATCACATTGTACCCAACGGCCCTTGTTCTGTGTATCAACAACAATAAGCAGCCTCTATGATCAAACCCAGGACCCTGCACACCATTGCCAAAGTGATTTACCGCTAAGCCATCTCAGATATACATATCCTTGATGTATTCACAAACATATCATCCATCCCAGTCATTCAACAGTACAGAGAATGTATTCCAGCATGTAGATGTATCTGAGTAAATATATTAATGTCTAAATGGTTACACCATATTGATATATATAGCTATACCCCCCCAGCCAAGCATGACCTCCCTGTAATACAGAACCAAGTGTTGCAGATCCCATAACCAGGACCAGACATGACATGGCCATCCCTAGGATACATATACACCAACTCATATACACAGATACAAGTATATATATATATATATATATATATATATATATATATATATATATATATATATATATATATATATATGTAGCTACACATACACACACACAGATTTGTACAGTAATATATATGTAGTATGTGCACACATTATGGAGCAGCCAGTATTCCTACAGTCACTACCTTACCAACTGGAAACTGTATGAGCCACTCATATGAATGACATTCATAGCCTGCAACATATACCCACAGAGATAGCAAAGGGTATAACACCACACACAGGTGTGCAGAAATGAATGTGAAAGCTTTATTTCTGTACTATGACAGTTGTATATGCCATGTCATTTAGCTGTTTAGACACTGACATCCATATGAAAAGTGTAATTCAACTGTGAAACAGTTATACTAAGACAGTAGTCTGGAAAGGTCGACATATGTTGCTGTCCAGGCCGAGGCGTTCAAGTAGTACAGTTGTAATGACAGACTGGGCATCAGCATACCAGACAATCAACAGTACTTAATGCAGATGTATAGGTCAGCAGCCTCTATCTACACAATCCCTAGGGGGTACATACCCCAGTTGACACCATGGGATGTATCTGTGACATAACAAGGCATACCTGACACCATCACAATCACACTGACAAATAGAACATCCCATATGGCAGGAGGCAGTAGGCCTGCATTTACCCAAGGTGGATTGTATAACATCCAGGTACCTTAAGGCAGCTTATCCCAGATACCCACACAAGTTGTAACAGCCTAGGTTAGTCATGGTGCACCCCCCCTACACTCACTAATACTGGGCCATATACCACTGTTACATACACTGGCCTCTTGAGTGCATTAGGGCACACATGTATTGTGTAGGTGAAACCCAAACATATATGGCCCCAACCCCCCAGTATGTGTGGAGGACAGAACAGCAGTGGAGTGATGTCAGGAATGACAGCATGACATGCACACAGCCCACTACAAAACAACCCCTGACATCATGTCATAAGTGCAAGGCCTGGTATGTAGGTGGAGGACAGAGGCTGGAACACAGGCACACATGTGTAAAACTGTTGTCATACAGTAAGCAAGATATGTATATGTGTACATATCTATATGGATATATATAATTATTTATACATATATGTTCACCATATGTCCTGCACATGGAGATGAGCCCTATTTCTGCCCCAATAGTCCCAACCTCTCAATGTAAGGGGATGTCACGTATGTAATGTAGGTATATTTGTAGACTATTGCTACTGTAATAAGGATTGTCTTCACAGAAATGGTGTGTGTGGGAGTCCACATCTGCTGTTAACAAGTGCACCATTGGCTACTTACAGACATCCTAATGTCAGCATAGTACAGTACCACTGCTAGCACAGTAATGTCCCTGAACACTACAGCTGTGATAAGGCCAATATATGTGGACAGTCTGACACACTCGGGTCAGTCCAGGGGTATACATAGAACCCCTTCATGCAAGACATGTGGACCAGGCCTGTCAATGTGGATGTTAACATCCATGTAGATGGGTATAACATGTACATACTGGTATACATTTGCCCCCATAGTTTATGCTTTCATACACCCCTGTCTGTCCTGACACATAATAACTGCTGGTACAGAGGTGCCATGACCACATGCGGAGGTGCCATGGCCACATGCTATCCACTAGTTACTGACATACATCTGAACAGCATCCCACTGCTTTGTCTGAAATACATGACTGTTATGGTGGCCAGGCAGCAGTACATCTGGCAAGTATCTGGACATGACATCTTACTGGATAAGTACAGTAAGCTGCTAGGCATGCAACAAAGCACAGTGCAGGCTACAGGCAGACTGACTCAACACTGGGCTACATCTCCTATGTTGGAATACACATGTTCCTGCATAGATAGCCGTCTCTACAGGCATGTCGCATCACATAGTAACAGACACCTTTGTGAAAGTGCATAACCACAACCAATGTGAGCACAGCCATAGCCACATAAGGTAAGCTAGTGTACTATTACAGTATATGGACTATCTGATGTACACCATCCTCATATGAGCCACTCACACAACAACCCTATATATACTAGGCTACTACACAGTGTGGTCCGATGGCTGTCTCTGGTTAGGGACATGTGTGTGTTCGCCCCTACAAACATGTAAACTGATAGGGTGACATACAGTGGAGCAGCATGTAACATTAGATAAAACAGGATCAAGAACAATGACATCTACAACAGTCTCTACACAGGCCAAGGTACATATGCACTATACACACACTGTCGACAATTACCAGATGTACACATACATCAGTACTGTACACACAGCCACAGAATGCCCAGGCTATGTCTGCAAATACATCCCCTACTATACACAACATGTGTAGCAGTCTGATATCTCACTGGCTTGTTATCAGATATGCTGTCAATGAATATGGTGTACAGAACATTTGCACCCCCTACTGCATGACATATGTACAAACGTTGACAAGGTTGTGGCTGGAGGCACAAACACAGGCCCAATATTGACATGTCGCTGTGATGACCTCATACATGTCCTGTCGTAACAGGGTGTGATGCAACATATGTCCTGTGAGGGATATGACACCAGTAACTCTACCGGCTGTCACCATCTACTGACTGCAATCCTCAAACTACCTTCTGCAGTTGAGAGATAGGTGCTCTGTGGGAAACACAAGGAACACAAGGCACCACACACACTGCCCAGTCTGCAGATGACACTACAGATGGGGATTCCTCATAAACATAGCCCTGACATGACAAGTATTAAACATGTAGGACAGCCATATCTACACACACCCTGTTAAACCAATAGTACCCCAACTGCAGTATAGCAGCAATTACAGTCTGTAGTCAGGACAGGCACATCCCCCTCCTGTGTGTTGGCCTGTTTCCACAGTGTATGTTGTCAGAGGTAAGTTCCTAATCCATCTGTGATGCTGTTTGCCAAGCAACAGATCTAGTTCCAGCTCATAATGAATGAAAAGGCCCAACACTAACATGATGTTCCTAGATACTGGAGTGCGTTTCTATGCAATTAGCTATGGGAATGTTACCACAGTGGTTCCACATGCAATCAGCTAGAGGAGGGCTGTAATCCATGCAGAGGCCATCAGCTGATCATAAGCATCACTGACAATACACATGCCACTGCCTAAGCAAAGAAGGTGTAAGTCTCCACATCCACCAGAGAGGGAGTGAGTGAGGCAGACAGAGGCAAAGATAAGTCAGGGTGGGCTGGGAGAGTAAAGGGTAAGCGTGTTTGTGTCACACACCTACCAGTCCAGGGTATCAAACCCATGACTGACTATGTACTGATATCACATCTGTTATCCCTGCATGGTGGATATTATGAGTTATGCTTGGGGCACCATATAAGAGAGGTTGAAAAAAGACTCAACATTGGGCCCAGTCGTTACACACTCACAACCACCTCCACACAGGACATGAACGACAAACATCAACACATTAAGACACACACACACACACACACACACACACACACACACACACACACACACACACACCTGTCACAACTAGGATTAGAATCCCTATCTTACTAGTTATTACACCACAGCACTATGCCATTATAGAACACGCCATGGAGATTATTGGAGTACTCTTTCTCCAAATGTTTATTTCACAGTGAGTCACATCAGCAGGACTGCCAAAGTAGAGCAATGAATTGTAGTGAGTATGACTAGCCAAACATGCATTGCTCTCTACACAGGCGTAGGAACAGACACAAAAGCATCCACAACTCCCATGCGTGAGAATAGAACCCCTACCAGAGTTCTATATGACACTACAACATTACACTGTTAGAGCACACACCACAGCGATTGCTTGAGTACTCATTCCCCAAAGGTGTACTTCACAGTGATTGACATCAGCAGGATTGCCAAAGTAGGGCATCTGAATTGTATTGAGTGTGACTAACCTAAAGTGCCTTAATTAGTCTGAATGCATTAACTGCTGTTCTGGCCAGAACAAAAATAACCTGCTTTTGCAGGTCATGAACCCAGGATCCTGCACACTATAGTCACAGTAACTAACCACTAAGACATCACAACAGTAGATGGAGCTGTGGTTTCACCAAAATAATCCCACCATAGGCTAATCAAACTGAACATGTGAAAGGAATGTATATACAGTTGTCTGCAAAAGACCTCTCCAAGGCCAACTTCATGCTACTCAAGGCAGAAGTGACAATGTTTGTGACACCCATGGAGATAGGAGCTGACAGTTCAACTGATGAATCCTGCACTAAGGCACTGTATAAGCACAGCCACTTGTGCATGATTCCTTACATCCCACATAGAACCACGAAGCTCACCTCTCAAATAATCAAGCCAGTCGCGTGGTCTCCTGCCATTAACATAGTATAAAACAGATGGTAGGCACTGTTGAAGAAAGAAGGATAATCCAAGGATGCAAACAACTCCCTTACCAGCCCCAGTAAGACATTGAGATCCCTCATGGAATCCTCCAAAGCTGGTTATGTAACTAAAATCACCACAGATTCCAGAGACAACCACACAACATTCTATAGTTATGTCCGAATTCTAACTGGCAATGCTCAGAAGTGCTCTGAGCTGCAACGAAATGGCATTACATAGACTGCTCCCAGGGAATGTGCCAGTATCCTGGCAGATTGATTTAATGCCACATTCACCCACTCTCACCCCCAAAAAGGCCCATGTCAATATGAAAGGGGTTCCATTGCCCAGTAATCATGGCCACACAGGCAGAAAACCTACTACCCACAGCTAAGAATACAGCATCCACGAGACCAGATGACATCCGGGCTGTGTACTACATGAACGACAAAATGGAATGGCAACTCACCTAACTGTCATGTGTAATCATAGCCTCGCATCAGGCCTGGTGCCCACTGAGTGGCGCACAGCTGCAGTTATCTCACTCCACAAGGGGGGATCCACCTGTGATCCCTGGAACTACCGTCACATCAGTATGATGAGCCTTATCTGCATGGCTATGGAATGCATTATCAGGGATGTTTTGAACACAGACATTGTCAACCATCAAACACTGGAGCCCACACAGATTGGACTCAAGGAGGGCCAGTCTTGTCTCCTAAAACTGATTAACTGCTTTGACTCAGTCTGCATAGCTGTTGAAGAGGGTAAGGCAGTTCACAAAGCCTATGTGGACCTCATCAAGACCTTCAACACCATCCCCAGTCTCGAAACATAGATTATCATACTAATCTGGCCATACATCCCTATGCCACTCGATGTTTTGCCACATAGCTTACTGACCAAACCCAAACTGTAGGTGTAACTGACTCCAAATCCATCCCCAGACAAGTGACAAGTAGAGTACCTCAGGGTTCAGCCCTGGGACCACTGTTGTATGTCATCTACATCTCTGTAGTACAGGCCAACAGTATAGGACTCTGGCTACCAATGGTAATAGATGACTGCAAAATGGGGGTCATTATGAGCCTGACAGTAGTATATGTTACTGATACTGGCCTGACATCATACAGGTAGGATGGAGTACTGTTAACATCTTGTGCCCTTGCCGTGTAATTTCCTGGTTATGGGATCTGCAACAGATGGTAGTGTTTTGCAGGGCAGATGTGTTTGGCTGTGGGGGGATACCTATTCATACATGATGTATGTTGTTTGTGCCTGTCAACCCCATTAATGGTGCATGTGGGCATATATGTTTCTAATATGTTCCCACTTTAACTACAGATGTATGTCTGTATATACACCTATATAGATATAAATATCTGCTTACATATATATATATATATATATATATATATATGTATATATATATATATATATATATATATATATATATATATATATATATATATATATCGATATGTATCAATATGTTGTATCTGTTTAGACAACATATTTTCACACACACATACATCTACATGTTGGAATACATTCTCTGTACTGTTGAATGACTGGGCTGGATGATATGCTTGTAAATACAGCATGGTTATGTATATATCTGAGATGGCTTAAAGGTAAATCACTTTGGCTATGGTATGCATGTTCCTGGGTTTGAGCCTAGCAGAGGTTGTTTATTTTGTTGCTAGGCAGAACAAGGGCCAGTGGATACAGAGTGATTAAGGTACTTTAAAGCAGTTGTATGCAGGTTTGCATGGATTTGCGCAGAGTTAAGCACTGCTATGGTCTGGTTACAGTTTCTTATACTCAGCTGCTAAATTGCTTAACCTGTGTAGGCATTGATTAGCTCCACGCAAATCTGTGCAAACCTGCTTACAAGGTCTGGTTACAGTTTCTTATAAATTCCAAATAGTGTAACAACCAATCAAAAATAGAATGCATTAATTAAATTAAACATGAGAAACTACCCACCCCTATTAATACAAATGAAATACATTTAAACACACAGGAATCTCAGCTGCTGAATTGTTTAACTTGTGTAGGCATTGTTTAGCTCCACGCAAATCTGTGCAAACCTGCTTACAGCTGCTTTAAAGTGCCTTAATCACTGTGTATCCAATGGGCCATGTTCTGCCCAGCAAAAAAATAAACAGCTCTTACAAGGGTCAAACTAAGGACCCTGCACACCATAGACAAAGTGCTTTACCACTCAGCCATGACAGATACAAACAGATTAGATGTTATCAGAAACATATCATCCAGTCCAGTCATGCAACAGTACTGTGAATGTATACCAACATCTAGATGTATGTGTGTGTACCTATATTGATATCTAAACAGATACAACATATCTAGATATATAGTTTTATATATATATATATATATATATATATATATATATATATATATATATATATATTTATATATATTAATTTATTTACTATATGCATATATATCAATAAATATGCACTTATATACATGCATATGACTAAATCAACACATATATGTGTCTACACCTATATGTCTACATATACACAGCACGTTACATATGTTTACACAGATATATATCTATGTAGGTGTATACAGACATAGTTATATATATATATATTAGCAGATATATAGATCAATATAGATATATATGGCCATACATTTGTAGATAGCAATGACAGAGTAACAAATACACATATGTCCACATGCGCTGTTAATGGGGATGAGAGGCCCCACACACTATATGTCTTGTACAAATAGGCATCCCTCCACAGCCAAACACATGGCTGGCCTTGATGTCACATGTATGGGTATGGCTTTGTACCACAGCCTCTCAGCTAATTTACATATGTTATTCCTGTATGGTTGACATTGTGATATATAGTAGGGCCATCATAAAATAAATAAACAAAACAGCTTCCACCTTGCCCACAATCACCTCTACACAGGATACGAGTTACAAACACACACACCTGTCACGTCTGGGAGTTGAACCCGTACCTAACTATTTTATTACACTACAGCACTACGCAGTGATAGCATGCGCCACAGACATTACTGAAGTACTTCTTCCCCAAAGGTGTATTTCACATTGAATGACATCAGCATGGTTACCAAAGAAAGCCATTCAACTGTACTGTGAGTTACTAGCCTAAAATGCATTGCTCCCTACACAGACAGTGAGACACACACAAAACACCCACAACTGGCGTATGTGGGTATAGAACCCTGACTGAGGTCTATATCACACTATAGCATGGTGCTGTTATAGGATGTACCACAGGGATTACTAGAGTAATCCTTCCACAAAGGTGTATTTCACAATGAATGACATCAGCAGGATTACCAAATAAGGGCATTTCCACTGTACTACAGGTGACTAGCCTAAAATGCATTGCTTCCTTCACAGACAGTGAGACACACACACAACATCCACAACCAACATGTGTGGGTATTGAATCCCTGATCAAGGCCTATATCACACTACAGAATGGAGCAGTTATAAGTTGCACCACAGGGATTACTACAAACCTTTTTCCATAAAGTTGTATTTCACAATGAATTACATCATCAGAATTGCCAGAGTAGGGCATTTGGAATGTACTGTGAGGGGGTAGTTTATAATGCATTCCTCCATACACAGACATTGGAACACACACAAAACATCCAGAACTGCGATGGGTGGAGATGGAACCCTACCACAGTTCTAAATCACACTACAGCAGTATGCAGTTACAGGACACGCTACAGAGATTTCTGAGCTACAACCTTCCCAGAGGTGTATTTCTAGGTGGGTGACATCAGCAGCCTTGCCAAAGTTGAGTATATGAATTCTAAGGAGTGTGAGTACCCTAAAAAGCATTGTTCTCTACTCTGTCTAAGACAGACATACACACAGATTCACACACACACAGTGTTGCCAAGTCTGGGTTTAAAACACCTACCTAACTACTTTATCACACTACAGCAGTACGCAGTTACAGGACGCGCTACGGAGAATACTGGGTTATGACTTTCCCAGAAGTGTATTTCTAAGTGCGTGACATCAGCAGCCTTGCCAAAGTTGAGTATAGGACTTGTACAGAATGTGAGTAGCCTAAAAAGCATTGCTTTCTACTCAGTCAAAGAAACACACACACAAACACAGTTGCCAAGTCTGGGGTTGGAACACCTACCTAACTACTTTATCACACTGCAGCAGTTACAGGACTCGTTATGGAGAGTACTGGGTTATGATTATCCCAGAAGTGTATTACTAGGTGAATGACATCAACAGCCTTGCCAAAGATGAGTATAGGAGTTGTACAGAGTGTGAGTAGCCTAAAAAGCATTGCTCTCTACTCAGTCAAACACACACACACATTCACACACAAACATAGTTGCCAAGTCTGCGGTTTGAATACCTAGCTAACTACTTTGTCACACTAGAGCAGTATGCAGTTACAGGACACGCTATGGAGATTACTGGGCTATGACTTTCCCAGAGGTGTATTTCTAGGAGAGTGACATCAGCAGCCTTGCCAAAGTGGAGTATATGAATTGTACTGAGTGTGAGTAGCCTAAAAAGCATTGCTCTCTCCACAGTCAGAGACAGACAGATACACACACAAACACACACTCACACAATTGCCAAGTCTGGGGTTAGAACTACTACCTAACTAGTTTATCACTACAGCAGTACACAGTTATAGGATGCACCATGGACATTACTGAGCTACAGCTCTCCCAAAGGTGTATTACACATTGGATGACTTCAGCAGGCTTGCCATAATACTGCTATGAGGAGGGGGGTGTGCATGGGCCATAACCCATTCATGTAGGGGTTGACATGCCACATTCTGGCACACACGGGGTCATATGTCATGGGCACGTGTATACAGCTACTAGATGACTACTTCCTTGTACAGTCATGTTGCACAGCTGGCACGTGCACCACATAGTCTGTCATGCTGACAGATACTGGTGGCTAGTATCTGCAGTGAGTGACATCTGCATCTCATGTGTTTGGTGCCCTTTGGCTGTGTGTTGGGTGGGACAGGCCCGGGTGGCTCCTTGTCACAGTCACTCTCTTCCACAAATCTATGTCTGTCTACCTTTGGCTTATTATAGTGTGTTTTCCTTACATATGTGTCTGTATTCCTATCCTCTGTGTGTGAGAGGCAGGAGTGGTGCATACTGACATGTGTCTGCACTAAGAACTGTGACTGCCAGATATGTCTGGTCCACTGGTGTTTGCAGACATGGCCTTCATGTGTTTAAGTGTGTTAGCATGCCCAGTATGACCTTTCAGTATGTTTTTGACTGACATTGCCTTCATTCCTCTAAGTGTGTGAGCATGCCCAGTATGGCCATCTGTATTGCATGTGTGGATCATGTCCAGGTAGTTTGTACTGTGGAGCTGACCTTTGTGTTGTACACGGACAGGTAGCATGCTGTGTCTGCAAGGTATCCATCGGTCATTTGGCATTGGCTGTTGCTACATTTCTGCATAGTGGGGGGGGCACCTGACTCTTTCTACATTTCTACACGGAAGTGGGGAGGCACACCTGATTGTTACTATAAGTGTATGTAGGATGGGGGGGACACCTGACACTTGTACATATTTGCAAGGACTGTACTGGTACGTCAGGTACTCCATTTCAGTCTGTAGTCTTACCTATTGTGCTGGCTAGAGGCATACCAGTGTACTACAGATCTTAGCTTTAATTACCTACATATTAGTTTTAGACTTCCTAGCTTTCACAACTTACATCCAACTGTCTGGCCTGCTGTAGTCTGTCCGTGTAGGCCTGAGGGAAGGGTTACCCATCGGGCTCATTCAGAGGCCATAGTACAGCATTTGTTTGTGTTTGTCTACACCTGTCCTGATGCTGAAACTGTTGTTGGGTATGTGCACCTTCCTTACTGGCATGTGTGGGTCATTTCCTGCAGTGGGTTTTGTCACCCTGTGTAGTACTGGATACTATGGTGACTCCAGTATGTGCTACAGATGTCATAATGCCACTATGGGTGTCTACTGTCTGCTGCCAAAACATTCAACCACCCAATTCCCTTGCATGCTCACATCCATACCATAGCTACAGGTAACAACACATTCTACTCCATTTGGCAATTGGTAGGTTGATTGACTTACCTTGAGGGTGTTCCAGACTTGTGGATGGTGCTGGAGGGCTGCCTATGTTGGATGCACATAGTACACTCCCTATACATGGTTGAGCACAGGTATTGTCATGTTTGGCATCCCTTTTACTGTATGTGTCTCATTCCCTGGGTCCCTTCTGTGTCAGTGCATATGATATGCGTTGCCTCTTTGCCAAGGCCAGGTCATCTTTCTGCCTACTGGGGCAGGCTCAGGTTGTTCCTCCTCCAAATCCCTCTGTGCCTGTACAGGCCTTGGCATTGGCGGGGGGCTGTGTGGCCCTGCCCCATTCTGTTCCTGCTGCAGCTTTTTCTGCAGGATCATATTGTATAGCATAGCACATACCATAACAATTTGGGTACATGTAGCTGGTGAATACTGCAAGGCTCCACCAGATGTGTCCAGACACACAGAACCATGACCTGAGCATCCCAAACACACACTCTATTATATGTCTGGCCTGTGTGTTTGCCTCATTATGACGTTGTTGTTCAGGTGTGTGTGCATTTCTGATGGGTGTCATCAGCCACAGCTCCAGTGGGTACCTAGCATCCCCCACTAGGTGACCGTAGGGGATGTCCACATTGGCAAATCTGTGTTACAGCTGCATCAGATGCCATATGTGTGAATAGTCATAGCTTCCGGGGCAGCCAGCACACACATTCATTATAATGCCCTGAACATCACATATGACCTAGCAGTTGATGGAGGGGATGCCCCTGCAGTTGATGTAGGCCCTACCCTGCTCACCGTGTGGTGCTTTGATGCATATGTGCATGCAGTGTATAGCACCCTTTACCCAAGGGTCTTCTGCTATTTGGTGGAAGAGACACATATTGCTTGTCAACACCTCACCTGTGCTGAGGAAATATACGTGCTCACTGGCATGTGCTGTCATGGCATCCAGGAACTGGTTGAATACTCTGGATGCTGATGCCTGTAAAATCCCCATGATATCCCCAGTTGTGCTTTGGGAGGGACCTGTGGCTAGTATACCAAGGCCTACACATACCTTGGTATCCACTGGGATGGGTTCCCCTCGGCCAGTTTGGTGTGTCAGGTGTGGCCAGCACAGCTCTACAATTTGCTGTTGGAGGTCTCTATCCACCCTATAGCACTCCACTATCTCCAGCTCATGTAGCCCCTGGTAGGTTGCCCTGGGTATTTATACTCTTCTCTGTCTCCTCACTGTGGGTTGTTTGGCAGCATTCACATCCTCACCACCTTCAGCCTCTTGCACATGTTGTTCTATGTTGCCTGCTGCAGCCCTTCTCATTTTGTAGGTTTCTTTGTTAAAATTTCCCCGCTTGTATACACCAGTGGTGTAGAGTGTGGAAAAAACAGTAGGAAAGGTGTTTGCTTAGTTTACAGTAGTGTTCAGGGCTGGGTTGGTCTACTATCTGTGTAACTGGCTGATTATGATACGTTTCACCTGCCAGCTAAGCTAGTTCTCCATGATTACCTTCCTACTGCTGTTTTCCCTTCCCATTGCCTCCCTGTTTTAGCCCGTGTGCGCTCTGTGCAAACGAAGTGCTCAAATGTGCACAGAGCTGCGATTTTCTGGTTTAACTTCCTTTTTCTTCCTGTACAACCCGGTGCACAGCGCTCACACCCGCTTACACTTTGTAAAGAGTGCTAGGCAGTTTGGATACACCTCTAGCCTAGTTGTGCTAAGCTAGTAGCAATCCCGAGCCACAGGGCTCCAATCCACTTACAGTATGCCTGCCACACACCACCATGATGTCACCTATATCCTAGTCTTGCACCCAGCTATTTATACTCTTACACTCTTGGGACCTGCCTCACACCCTGGTGAAATCTGGGATTCACTATCCTTCCCCTCATTTGCATAGGATTGCCTGCTAATGCATAGTTACATATCCCACAATGAGCCTCCCCTGTTAGCAACCACTACTCACTGGCCCAGGTTGTCTTATGCCTGCCATTGACTTGCATGGCAGAATACTGCTTTTAGTTACAATGCTCATTTTAAGTGTATTTTCTTATTTTCCCCATGATCCCATTTATTGCACCACTGCCCTATGCTTAAACAGCCGAGATCAGCAAAAAAAAATAAATAAATAAAAGTTCATTTTTTATTTTTTTTAAACAGTTTGCAATGCCAATGGTCTTATACTTGGCCATTGGCATGCTTCCTCAATTATATACAGCCTTTATTTGGAGCTGTTATAGCTCCATTTTGGAATTTGCAGAAATGTACTCGGTTACTAACCGGGTACATTTCTGCAGATTGCACTAGTCTTGCACGGACTACTGCAAGCTTCCTGGATTGCAAAATCACCTAATTTGCATGGATTTCTCCTGTAAATGAGGTGAGTTGCATACCAAGGCTTAGTCCATGCAGGATTAGTGCTGGAGATCTTGTGCACTCCCCTGCCAGCTGTTCCTGGATCGCACGACAGACATATTGCCTGCATGAGCTCCTGCACTCATCTTGCACTCCATGCAAGCTTTTGAGAATCTGGGGGATTGTATGGTACAGTCTGGCTACCATAGGTAATGTACAATCCTAAGATACATATACACAGACACACACACACACACACACACACACACACACACACACATATATATATATATATATATATATATATATATATATATATATATGTGTATGTGTGTGTGTGTGTGTGTGTGTGTGTGTGTGTGTAACTAAAGGATAACAAATACACACAGTAAAGTGCAATTTCCCTTAAGAGCACACAGAGATCACAATCAGTCCAGGGCTGTTTGCTCCCTTGCTCGCCAGGTCCCCAATAAGATTCTCTCTGGCACAGCTATAGGGTCCAGATCTATCTCAGCCTAGTAGGTAAGCTAAAACCTCCAGCACCCTCTCTGTCCAACCAGTGCTTTGTGTCCCTGCCCCAGTAACTGACACACACACATTTTAACATAAGAGTTTATACAACCACACAGACACTCCTGGGGAAGGCTGGCACAGGTTCTCCAGCTGTGCCCCTTTTTCCCAGACTATACGGTAATACCACTTGCCACCACCCACTAATATTTATCAGCTACTCAAAGGCCCTTAAAAGGGTGTCCAATTATTACTGTGCAATATTAATATCCAATTGGTAGTATAACTAAACAATTAAGGCTT
Organism: Protopterus annectens; assembly: GCF_019279795.1. Lineage (NCBI taxonomy): Eukaryota > Metazoa > Chordata > Ceratodontiformes > Protopteridae > Protopterus > Protopterus annectens. Next base: position 1,555,450,260 of record NC_056728.1, on the reverse strand, counting down.
ATTAGAGTGACTTGGCACAGTAATCACTATAAATATGCAATGTACTCTACAGCTTAAATTATCTCTACACAAAACAGCCACAGTTGAAAGGTTTTAAAATATTTAATAATAAATAATAAAAACACAAGACAATAATTCTTACTACACAGTGCTAGTCAAGAGTTCAGAAATCACAGAGAAATACTTAAAATAATTCAGTAGTACAGTTCTGACATCATAGAAAAACACTTAGTCTAATATTTCTAGTTTCTAGCTATTTCTAAAAGAAAACACAAGCCTAAGATAACTTGCAAAAGAAAACAGGCAGAGTGCTGATGAGTTGGATGGTCAAGACAAAATGATTAATAATCTCTGGTTCTCTCTGTTTAAATTGAAATTGCAGTTCTGATTCACATTACGTCATTCTTCACACTTCCCTGGGGTTCCCAGGCTACACATTACGTCATTCTTCACACTTCCCTGCGTTCCCAGGCTAACAGAAACTGCATTTACATTCTAAACATCTCCTTTTGTTATCTTGCAGCTGGTCAGGAAGCAGAGCAATAAAAATACATTTGCATGTTTAAATCTAGCAATTTAACTCTTGGTTAAAACAATAGAAAGAATTTCTTCATCTAGACTCTTTGGCACCACTGTCTACATCAAAAGGTCACCACATGCTTTACTTTGGACAGTAGAGTGCACTGTCGTCAAATATTTTTTCTGTTCCACATGTAACACTATTTCTTTACATTCAAGACAACAAGCCTGTAGTTTACATTCATATTTACAAATGATAAAATTATCTATAAAATTCTATCTGGCTAACAATATACAGCAATATATATATATATATATATATATATATATATATATATATATATATATATACATATATATATATATATATATATATATATATATATATATATATATATATATATATATATATATATATATATATATATATATATACACACATATATATATGCATAAATATATATCTATATAGATCAGAAAAAAATCCCAAGGTATGGAGACAGGCACACTATTAAAGATTCCACAAGTCTGTTTATTATTCCAGTTCCACAAAAATGTACTGAGTAAGCACTTTCATAAAAAATACTTCCTCAGACACATCATAACACTTAATAAAAGACTCAGTTTTTATATCATGCCTAATCAACACAAACCAGTTTCCCTCCAAAATATTTAAAGGTGCATACATATTTAAAACTATTGTTCATTCATGTAATGAATCAATTTAACATAAGATGCAAGTTCAATAGCATGCTAAAACATATAATTATAAAATGTTTTCATAAAACCTATGGCATGTAAACTCATTTCTTAATATTCTTATTTCTTAAGACAGGTAAGAAGGATAGTGTATCATTTAGCCCATACCCTGTATGGGCTCCAAGCCTAAAAATCCATTTCAGTTTTATTAGTTCTGTGTCATTCACTAAATCACCAAGAATTTCATTGGCATATTGTACATGAAGTACTTGGAATAAAAATGTATGTTCATTCCCCATAGATGTAGTATGCTTAGCCAATGCACTATATTCTTCTCCCCTTTTTGTGCAATATAGATGGTCTCTAATCCTGGTTTTGAGATGGTGGTTGGTTTTGCCAACATAAAATTTATAACACAACATAGGAGGCTAGATAAACTAAGTCTTTACTATTGCAATCGGCTTTTGCTCTAATCTACCATAAATATCTAGTTTCGGGGTGCCTAAAAACATAGATGTATCAATATATTTGCAGTAATTGCACTTGCCACACTTCCTTGTGCCTCTTTTCAATTCATGGGTGATTACATTAGACCTTGGATAACACAGTTGCTGTTTAAGACTTTTCCTGTTTTTATATGTGAATTTAGGCTTCTGCCCTACCCACCTTTCAGTTTGCTCATCAAGTAATAAAATGTGCCAATGCTTGTTTATAATGCTTTTCACACTACCTATTTTTGAGTATATAAAATAACTAGGGGGATTCTTGTCTGTAGCATCATCTTTATCTATACCAACTACTTTCGTTGAGAAATATGGTTTGCCTCTTCCGTGCCTCTCAGCCTTAATCTGTTCATATACTGAATTTATTTGGCTTTCAATGTACCCTCTTCCTTGGAATTCCTTTTTCATATAGCACAATATATAGCAAAACCAACCACCATCTCAAAACCAGGATTAGAGACCATCTATATTGCACAAAAGGGGAGAAGAATATAGTGCATTGGCTAAGCACACTAGATCTATGGGGAATGAACATACATTTTTATACCAAGTACTTTATGAACAATATGCCAATGAAATTCTTGGTGATTTAGTAAATGACACAGAACTAACAGAACTGAAATGGATTTTTAGGCTTGGAGCCCTTAGAGGGTATGGGCTGAATGATACACTATCCCTCTTACCTGTCTTAAGAAATAAGAATATTAAGAAATGGCTTTACATGCCATAGGTTTTATGAAAACTTTGTATAATTATATGTTTTAGCATGCTATTGAACTTGTATCTTATGTTAAATTGATTCATTATATGAATGAACAATGGTTTTAAATATGTACGTACCTTTAAATATTTTGGAGGGAAACTGGTTTGTGTTGATTAGGCATGGTATAAAAACTGAGTCTTTTATTAAGTGTTATGAGGTGTCTGAGGAAGTAATTTTTTACAAAAGCACTTACACAGTACATTTTTGAGGAACTGGAATAATAAACAGACTTGTGGAATCTTTAATAGTGTGCCTGTCTCCATACCTTGGGATTTTTTTCTGATTTATATCTTTGGATTTTGCTCACTTTTGTTTGGGACTTTTTTTGCTTATATATCTATATAGGTATATACAGACATATATCTATAGATATAAAAGACAACATAACAAAAACATATATGTCCACATACACCGTTAATGAAGGTGATGGGGCCCAAGCAACATACGTCTTGTATGTATAGATATCCCTCCTCACAGTCAAACACATCTGCCCTGCAATACAATACCAACTGTTGTAAATCCCATAACCAGGACCTGACAAAACATGGGCACAAGATGTTAACATAACTCCATCCCACCTGTATGATGTCAGTCTGGTAACAGTAACATATTGTGTGGTACAGTCTGGCTACCATAGGGAATGTACAATGTGGAAGCAATCAACATTTCTAAGATACATATACACAGACACATATATGCTGATACACACACACACACATGTATATATATATATATATATATATATATATATATATATATATATATATATATACACACACACACACACACACACACACACACACACATATATATATATATATATATATATATATATATATATATAGATATATATATATAGATATGTAACTACACATACACACACAGAGATATGTATATATGTATAGGAAGATGCATATGTAGAAGTTGCACACAATACAGAACAGCCACTATGCCTACAGTTTACACCTTACCAACTGGACACTGTATGAGCCACCCATATAAATGACAATTGTTGCCTGTAACATATACCCACAGAGAGGTCAAAGGATATAACACCACATGCAGGTTTGCATACATGGGAAAGCTTTATTTGTGTACTATTACAGTTGTATATGCCATGTCATATAGCTGTTTAGACTCTGACATACATATAAACAAAGTAATGCAACTGTGAAACAGTTATATTAATACAGTAGTCTGGGAAGGTTTACATATGTTGCTGTCTAGGCCTAGGCCTTCAAGTAGTACGATAGTAAAGACAGTCTGGGCCACAGGATAACATTCAATCAACAGTAAGTAATGGAGATGTATAGTGCAGCAGCCTCTAACTACACTCTGTACACAATCCTTAGGGGGTAAAGACCTCAGATGACACAATAGGATGTATCTGTTACATAACAAGGCATAACTGACACCATCACAATCACACTGACAAACTGAACAGTCTGTAAGGCCGGAGGCAGTAGGCCTGCATTTACCCAAGGTAAATTGTATGGTAATGTACATCCAGATACCTTAAGGCAGCTTACTCCTGATACACCCACATGTTGTAACAGCCTAGGTTAGTTGTGGTGCATCCCCCCGATTGAATAATACAGGGCCACATACCACTGTTACATACACTGGCCTCTGCAGAGAATAAGGGCACACATATATTGTGTAGATGAAGCCCACACACATATGGACCCAAGCTCACAATATGTGTGGGGGCCACAACAGCAGTGGACTGATGACAGGAATGGCAGCATGACATACTCACAGCCCACTACAAAACAACCCCTGACAGCATGTCATATGTACAAAGCCTGGTATGTAGGTGGAGGACAGAGGCTGGAACACAGGCCCATATGCGAAATACTGTTGCCATACACTAAGCAAGTTGCTGGTGTTACAGGATAGTATGCAACATACCCTTAGTCAGGAATATGAATTTAGAAACAGACATGGATGTAGCCATGTACTGATAGCACTCAACACACACAATGCCAGTGATATATCTGATACAATACCTGTGTGATGGACAGACAAAACATAATAGACACACCTCTGGCCATCAAGTGGATAGGCACACAGTTGAGAGCTATGCAGACAGACTGCATTCCAAGTTAAACTAGTATGTACACACAAACTCTGTAACACTGGTGCTATGCAATGCATACAACAACACTACTCACACTCTGTCTGTAGTTCTGGAACTTCCTACAAATATGTAGCTGGTCTGAGTGTGCAAGTTCTCTTGTAAGAGGTATTGCTACCTGCTGTCTGTAACACTGCTGCCCACACACAGGAAGGATGTCCACCATACAGGAAAGGTATAGGGACCATGCCCACATGATGTAGGGATTTATAGTAATTGGTTGCCATGACAGTGGTAACTGAAAGTACTACACAGAATGCTGTATGCAGGTAGCAAGTGAAGGACACTGGTTGGCGCAGAGGACAGCACCTGATCATGTGCATCACCTACAAAATCCATGCTGCAATCTCCATTTACTGGAGGTAGACAGAGAGAGAGAGAGTGATTGAAAGGCAAACACAAACCAAATAAAAAAAAAAAAACATCCAGCAAACTATCCAGAAGATACATCATTCCCAGACTCATGTGAAGTATATATGCATGTAATTGACTGTAGTACTTGGTCCATAATAATGGGATAGATGATGCGGAATGATTTATATGTGCCATCAGGTGTTGTTGTAATGATGTTCAGCTGAACAACTTTTAAGGACAATAGAGCCTGCCCCTGTGGGTAGTGGGCCATACCCGTCAACTGTGCAGAGCAGCACTGACTGATAAGATGTAAGCCGTTATAGTGTGTGCTGTGTAATGGGAAGTATGTATATTACTGTGGCGAATAGCTGGTGGTGGAAGTAATGCCATAATGATGGACATGTGGGGTCCACAGCCCACCTCTTGCAGAATACTCAGGTTAACCTGTATTGTAGCATGAAGGAATACCATAGATGTGTAATAGCGTTACGTGCAATCTGGCCCTACATATACCCCCCTAATATCAGACTGTGTCCATATGTGGCACCTGTCTGTGTTGTAGCAAGGCAGAACAGTGCAGCTGTGCAGGAAGGTGTTCTGAGATTGTGGACCTGATTGTCTGAATGTACTCTATATATAGGTATGCATATGTGTACATATATATATATATATATATATATATATATGTATGTACACAAATATACAGATACCCATGTGTAATCATATATATATAAACACATATATACATCATATATATATATATATATATATATATATATATATATATATATATATATACACATAATTAGATATATACCTATATTCACATGTCTACATAAATACAAACACACACACAAACATATATGTATGTAAATACATGTCCCCTATATTACCACCACAGTGTTGCATGCTATGTGCAAGGGAACAGCACACATAGCAATACACACAGATATCTACAGCTGTCACTGTGTGTAACATGGACGGGTATGTCACATGTGAACCCCTTGTTAGGAGCACATTGCCCTTGTCTATGAAGTATGGAATGGGAATATGGGGAAGTGTTGCAGGTATAGTTGTGGAGGTGGACAGAGTTGGTAGATATAGAGGACAGCCTACAGGGGTGGTATGTGACACATGTGGTGGGTAAACACCCTGGATGGTGTGTGTGGTCTGTGATGTGGATGCCCCATGGGCCCCAATATGGACACAGTGGGAACAAGCCTCCCACTCACTGCTACTCACAACAGCAGTCCATGTCCTGAAGGTGCCTGGCCTGGAGGCTGAGCAGGAAGAGCATGTGGACCCTGTCAATGTATACTGGGTGCCTCAAGGTGATGTAGCACATTCCACATGTCTATGGAGCCCATCATGGAACAGACCCTGGACCTGACCTCGGGGGACAAGATCATATCTATGTGTGCCCCCGGGGGGACAACATCCCCTGAGTTGGTTCCACCTGAAGGTATTGCTGGCCTAGTACATGAGGAGGGCCCTGGGTCGGTCACACATGTGATGTTGCCTGGTAAGATGGGCAGATGAGTTTGGAGAGGTGGTTCTGCTGGCCAGTAGTACATAAACATGCTATTGTGTCACTGTTGTAGAACATATGTGAGTAGTAATAGTTGACACAATCTTGGAACATGTCCAACAGCCTGCATAGATATCCCCAATAACACAGAATGTCAGATGTGCAGCAACCACATAGCAAGCAGACCACAGGCATATATGGAACCATAGTGGCCCTGACAATGGTATGTAGGTGAATAGTCTGTAACAGGGCAGCAATGATAGGGTCCACACAGGGAACATGGCTACAAACACATTGCACAAAGTGTGGTACAATACAATATTTGCCCCACTGGTAGGTAAGCTGTCATCGTACCTATTGAGTTGTGTGTACAGTTTGTTGTCACTGATATGGTGGGGGAGTGACAGTGATGTGTATTAAGAACTGTGGTAACCTTGCTGCATGACTTGCTCACAACTGTGTCCATCTTTATGTCTTTCAGGCAAGATGTCACATGGAAGACTTCCGGCTTACTCAGCTGCTGAGAACGACATTGTGGTAAACCACTTAATCCAGCACTACCCTGTCTTCTTTGGCCAGGCTGCCCATGATCAGCAGGAGCAGACCACCCTGTGGAATGACCAAGTCCACAGGGTCAATGATGTCGGACTGCGCAACCGGAGTTATGAGCAGGTCCGGCATCATTGTTCTGACCTTCTTTGCAATGCCCATCGGCATGCTGCTGCAGTCCAGGGGGATCACCTCATAACAGGGTGGGGCCATGCCATTCATTCTCCCCTGACACGTGTGGAGGAGCTCCTAGCCAGCCTCGTGGCACCTGCCCGTCCACATAGCCACCAACTGCTGGACACTTTTGTGGAGGTGGGAGCTACCCACACACCGGCTGATGAGCATACAGGTAAGGCCACAGGGCACATCAGTTGACCACTGTTGCATATACATCCACATCTGTACAGGTAGAGCATGCATATCTGACATGTCATAAATGTAGTTTGTTGCTACATAGTAGTGATAAACCGATGTGCATATGTGGTAGTATTGTGGACATGTACTGTTGATGTATTATAATGCTGTACCCACCCTGTAGCAATGCCACAGGTCTGGCCAATGACTTTGCATCTCTCACCCTCTTATGTAGGTCCCTCTGGTATACCACCAAGGCAGCAGCCTGTAGCTGGTGAGTATGGTTTATGTTGATGCTTGCCAATACACCAGACATGTAATGGTTATGGTATATTCCATGCACACATCTAACACACCTACCCAGAATGCATGCTGTATATGTGCACGTATTGTTGCTGTTAAATGCACAGCATCACAGTGGTGACCATGATGGGGTATTGGAAGGGTATGTCAGACACGTGCAAGATAACTAACATCCTGTCATTGTGGAATGTGTCCACAGAGAGTAACATAATGGTGGGAGACATGGCCTACAGTAGGGACATGTTTGAAACAACACCCATATACAGTGCAACACCAGTGTATATACCTGTAGGACAATGGCAATTCTTGCAGAGTTACACTATGGCATAAAGCATTACTGTGGTCCACATTATCACCTGGGACTAGGCTGTAACATGTGGTGTTCAGCATATGGGATACTGCAAACTGACACATATGTGTAGACCTTACTTGTCAAGCATCTGCAAAAAGGCTGAAGGTGGGGAGGTGTCAGCATGACATACCAGTGCATTGCAGCAGGGATCCTAAGGATGCTAAGAATGGCTGTATCTGCACATAGTCAGGTTCAGGAACTGTTAACCCTACCCCCACAGCAATAGTGACAGCAGTGTGTGAACACCAAGGGATGTGCACATGAGTAGACTTTGCAATCATGCAGATTAGGGGGACATGTGTAGGGCAGACTGAACATACACTAGCAAATGCAGGTGGCCCATACTAGGATGCCCCTGCCAGGAGTAATGACTGCTGTAGTGCACATAACAATAGGTGCAACAAACGGTCATGATAAGGTGTGCACACATATGCCCACATCTAGTGTATGCATTGTGGTCAGCATCCGCACACCTAACACATTCTGTAGACACTGCATGTGAAAGTACAGGACATATGTCACATATCAGGCTCATGTACTGTTAATATATCCGGTGATGTGGTCCCATGGCAGATCAAGGAAGGGTGCATCATATTAATAAGGGTGTGTGTCCCCCCCATAGCCACTGTATGCTTTGATGGTTGTCAGTGTAATAGTATTGGATTGGTCATACATGGTCCGCTGATGTTGAGAGCTGTAAATAAGACATCAGGCATTCACAAATTACATCTGTCCACATATCATCCCAGGTATACATTGCTGAAAAACATAGAGGCTGTGAGCATTAATTAATTACATCCAAGTGACTCCTCCAGGTGCATCTGCAGTTAACTCTGACTGATGCCTGTAGGAGTCAAATATTGCTTATTCATATTTGCATCAATAATTCCAAAATCATGGTATTTACATGGTTTTAAAAGATTTAATCTTAAAGCTTACATAATGAAAAACTCAACTGCATTAATATTTGACCTCTGTCTAGTGCAAGTAAATATATATTAGCTGTTGTTTTTATGATATTAATTTATAGATATAATTTTCACATTTTTCTAAATATCTCAACAACCAAGTAACACAGACAGAACTCCTTAGCCTCATAAGAAAGCTGTCAGCTAGACAGTTGCTGAGATATTGCAAGTTGTTTACAAAATTTTACAAATATAATAGTTACTGAGTTTGCTGTGACTTATAAAATTTGATTTAAGACCTAGAACCTAAAGCATACTACCACTATAAAAATTGTTTGTGCTGAAGAGTTTGCCATTTATACTTTTTTTCATAACTGCTATGGTTCCTGAGATATGAACATTTGTTTGAAATGTGAGGACATAATTTGATTCTGTCAAAAGGCGTACGCTCCGTCCATTGGAAGTTACAGTGCAAACTTCCCGAGCTTCAATGGAGTGAATGAGTTAAAGCTGACATAGCTGGCACAGTATTACACATTCAGCAATGGGTTGTACACCTGTGAGATGTGGTGCACAGTACATGGCAGGGTGCAGAACAGGTGCACAGTAATACTGTGTACATGGGTGCAGTGGTATCCAGGGGAAGGGGCATCACCTAGTAACACAGCACATGCATCACACACATGTATACTGTTGCTAGCATGGATTGACTATAGCTGCACTGCATGCTGTCATGTACCATATGTTATGCATGTTGACAGATGGGTAATAGGAGGACTGTGCGTACTATCATTGTGCAACCTCACCTGTATGTGTGTGTGTGTGTGTGTGTGTGTGTGCATCTTGGTGGGTGTTTAGTTTGTCTTTAGAGTCACTCTGGTGAAGTGGAGGGAGATTGATGCATGTAGGATGTGTGTGTGCATGTGTGTGTGTTTGTGGGTGGCCATGTATGCACATTTGTGATTGTAGGTTTGTTCATACAGCAGTATCTACCTTTGGGATCGTGTAGTACATGGACATGGACTGCCACATGACACACCAGGTATACTTGTCATGTATGTAATCACAGGACAGCTGATAGTATAATAAGGTCTGTAGCATGGAACAGGCATTGAGAGGGAAGGTAGACACCAGGTATACCCTTAATATCACATTCAGCAGAGAGGTGACTGACAACCTATGTATGCAGCACTACAGATGCATTGGGGAATTACTAGTCAACTCCAGTGTATCCATATATTACAGTTATCACATGATAGGCTGATTGAGCAGCATATCTGACATGTACTGAGCAATACATACACATGACATTCCAGTGCGTGATATTATGGAGTGAACATAGTAGCCCCACATATAGGAGCCATGCTCATGATATCCGGACATACACAGGATGAACACTGAATGACAGCAGTGAGGCCATGTAAAACCACTCCACTCAGGTCAGGCAGGTAATGCAGTAACAGGTCTTGTGTTGTGATCACTTATCTAGGCATTTAGAGGACTGATACATTAATGAGTGGTATCAATGAGTGTATGTTACCAAGTGTGATAAAGGATGGGGAGCGCATGGGAATATACGTGGGACTGTAAGGTGTGTGTGTGTGTGCGTTAGTGTTTGCATGTGTGTGTGTGCGTGTGTGCGTGTGTGTGTGTGTGTGCGTGTGTGTGTATTGTTATGCGATGCTGTACAGGTCTTAAAGTGCATTTATTGTTTTCCTCCACAGTGGCAAGGTGAGTCAGGGTTCCTCCTGCATGCAATCTGATGTTGGTGTCCATACAGACACTGAAGATGATGATAGTACTGTTGAGGCACAGGTGGGGTTGTCAGGGGTCAAAACAGCTCCATCATTTGACATCCCCCTTTTAGCCACCCCAACCCCACACACAGTTTCAGTGCCTATACATAGCCCATCACCAGTGGCCATAGCAGAGGAACAGCTGGCATTTGGTGGCAGTGCACAGGAAAGTGTGGTAACCATGCCTACTGTGTCTGGTCACAGGAGGCATAGCCGGATGTCCAGCAGGGCACCACATAGGCAGATGTCTCTGGGTGCTCGTGGTAGGGCCACTGGTCATTGTGCCCCTGACATATGTGGCACAGCTGGTACCAGCAGGTGCATGTTTCAGGCTGCAATGGCAGCACAGGCACATATGGAATGTTACACCAGATAGGGCTTAAGGCTGCAGAGGGCTACTCCCGTATTTGCAAGCAACAACTTCTGTGAACTGTCTGGTGCCATCCTTGCAATTACTATGTTCATAGATAGAAGGTCTGGTAAGATGATGGCCCTCATCAACCGCGGTTTGTCCGTGCTCGAATGTGGTGTGGGAGTGCGGCAATGGCCCTGTGAATGTAGGCCAGCAATGCCAACAGCTGGCAGTCAACGTGGACATGCTTGGACACCAAGGGGCTCTTGTAGTGGAAGTACCAGCCCCAGCACTGCGAGGGGGCACTGTCTACACCACACCACAGCAGGCCATGAGCACATACTCCTCACCAGTCCCAGGAGGGACTTGATTCCAGCAGATATTTGTCATCATCAGGGGAGAGTAGCACATTGAGTCCTGTAACTGAACGTGCCCGTGGAACCTCTGGCAGGCACAGTCCACGTGTCCATGGCCAGAGGCAGTGAACTGCACATCCTGCCAGGTATGGTCTGCAGCTGTCTATAAACACCTGTGTAGGGCAACCACATGGCGGAACTGTGTGCATGCATACCCACACATTAAACAAACACACCTAAGGCAACCCCATATCTACACACACCACATCACCACACCCAGTTCATCTCATTAGACCCCTCTCCCACACACATGGTGTCAAATGTATGGCCCTCCCTTGGCCTCTGGAAAACCAACAACACACCCTGTGCATATGATGATACCTAAGCCACATACCTGTCATCCATACCATCGATGCTGGGACAGGATAATATGGTTTAGATGCACACGGTGACAGTACTACAGTGTACCAAAGTATTGCAGTGTAACATGTTGTCAGAAGTAGAGTGTAATGCATATATGTCAGGTAGTGTAGCCATCTAACAATGATGCATTATAGTTGTTAGTAACACTGGCTGATTGTGGTCTCTATAATGTTATCCATTTGTGTTGTAGGTGTACATGTGTCAGCACAAGGATGGTCTGCAGTCGTATTCCACAATGGGGTATGGCACTGTAGTGACACCATGGCTATGACATATCTGGGGTACAGTTGAACACATGTCACAGGTTTGTATAACAGTTATTGCCTGTGCCACATGGACAGGTGACCCGCTGGGACATGTATAATCTGCAATCTGATGTAGATCCATCCACATATATGCACAATCTTATTTGGCAACACTGGGACTAGACCCCTACCTAGGTATGTAGTGGTACTGAAGTGTGTGGCTTTCATTGCACATACCACACAGCATTTAGGGTGAGGTGTGTTCAAGGTTACATGATACATGCAGATCATCCCCAGACATGTACAGTATGCTAATGGGGGATGTAATGGGTGTATATGGACACTACATAGTGTGACATACCTTCATATACACATTGACAGACACATAACAGGCAAACACATGTCCAAAAGACCTGGGCCTATAGCTGCTAAATAACTTGACCATGTGTCCAATGTGTTACAGGTAGGATGCACACAGCACAGTGACATGCATAACTGGCCTGGATTGTGGTATCAGTTACCTGTATGGTTGGTGGTGACAGTGCTAACCATAAAGTGGTACATGGGACATATATCGGGTGTACCTTGGTGTAATGACAGTGTACATAGCACCCACATCCCCCAGTGGATATTGTGCTCCCTGAAACCCATGATGACACTCTGACATACCCACCATCACACATTGCCTATGACTACGATACAACCCACTGTATATCCCAACAGCGGTACTACAGGGATATGCATCTAATGCACATGCCACAGGCATAGTAGGGTGTTGCATTATCATGTCTCACCTATGGGCAGCAACAACACTATCTGTACTACTTTGTGGCAATGGGTATTGTAATAGGAGTATGTGGCCTCGGAATGCTGTACCCTACAGATATACGGACATGCACACATACACACACTTGCCAGAACTCAATGGGTATCCCATGCCTATCATTTGTACAACACTGTTGTGCTGGTACTGCAAGGCACGTGTAGCTGGTATGGAGAGGAGCTTAACAGGGTACATATAATGTCCCATACAGCAGCAGCCACAACTGACTATGGCAATGGGTGTTGCAGTGGTTGTGAAGGCCCTCATGGAATTCCCAAGTACAGATGTGGTAATACACAGACACTGCTACACTCAGAAATGCACATGTACACATGTGTCACTACTGGGGTGCATTGCTGCAGGTGTTCGTAGCTGTGTACCTAGCTATTGACCAAGGAGAGATGGGTTCTGTAGGGGATGTGAGTACAGTGGTATCCTGGCACCTGCCATGTGGCAGCAGGCAATCTATTGACAGACACTACTGTGGTGACCTTCAGGGTGAAAGTGACATGCATCAGCCAATCCTCCAGGTGCATCCTGCACATGGCCACTGAAGTGATCAAGTTGACATGTATGCAACATGCATTACAACACATGGTTAGTGTTTGTGATGGAGACCTGTACCCAAGCATGTTCTGTTGACTATGGTAGTGTAGTGCAGGTACCCATAGCATGTGATGCATACAGGGTTTTGTCGCATATGTGTGTCAGTTCTTACAGAGCTGGGCAGACATGGCAGTGTCAATCAAGCGGAGGTTGCCTGTACATATCCCAGCTGGATACCTGTCATCTGCACATCTGTACAGGGACTGACAGTCATCAGCTTGGCAAGTAGCTATGCTGTAGGATGAATGTGCTGACATTTGACAACACTATATATGCCATGACTACATATCAGAAGCCCTCACTAACATGTGCTGTACAGATGGTAGTCTACAGTTACATTCCACATGTCGGATCATTATCCAGTAGGGGTTTTATACTATGACACAACTCACACACCTAGGATACAACAGGGGGGGGCTCAGAGTCCAGCTATGCCTGCAGGTGTGCCTGTTGTCAGTACTAAATTTAGCACTCTACTCTTGCCTGGGTAAGCACTGTCAACAGTCGTACCGCCATGATACACTACATGCCAGTGTGACAGCATGTACCCTGGGCTACTACCCCTGTATGTAACACATTCACATGGATAACAGTGCTGTACAGGCCTCATATACATCTGTGTCCCAGACATGACACTCACACCTCTTGCTACTGTAATGACAACACACAGGAGAATGTATTGTACATGGCATTACATACACTTATTACAGATGTCATTACCCTGCTATGTTATCAGACTGGGTGGTGCGAACTCACTCACACCCCTTGCAACTGTAATGACAGCATGTAGGCACTTGTATTGTACATGGCATTATGTACACTTATTACAGATTTGAGTACCCTGCTATGTTACCCGACTGGGTGGTGTGACCTGGTTACCAGGCCTAAGCCATGCTTAGCAAGTATCAACATTGCTGCAATATAACCATTGAGCTAATATGCACACTGGTAAGCGATGCCTACACTGTGTAAGTGCCCGTATGTTTACACATAGTTTAGCACTGCTTAGCTTTGCGCAAACCCATGCAAACCCACTTAAAGCTGCTCAAAACTGCCTTAACCACTCTGTATCCGACATCCCTTGTTCTGCTCAGCTACAAAATAAACAGCACTTGCTGGTCTTGAACCCAGGAACCTGTACACTAAAGTCACAACACTTAACCCCTATGCCATGACCACTGTGACAACAGCTATTGTTTTACCAATATAGTTGTCAATACACATATTGTGTAGTATTGAAAATTTGCCTTTACTTCCTAAATTGTGTAGTCCTTGTTATTGATATGACTGTTGCATCACATATATTGTTTTATCATAATGACACATAGCAGATACACATGGTGAGATACATCTGGGAGGGTATACACAACCGTGAGATTTACACATGACAGGAATATGGTTATATACATATAATAGGTCTGTATATGTCTACATGTACATACACATGCATACTCATACATATGTCTGTATACACATCTGTATAGTGCAAAATATATATGGCCATGTGTACATCTCTTCATATGTACACACACACACACACACACACACACACACACACACACACACACACACATATATATATATATATATATATATCTATATATATATAGTTGTGTCTTTTGGCTGTTTCTGGTTAGGGGTCGCCACAGCTGACCTCCAGTCTGCTAATGATTAGCAGTAGATCTTTACGTGCCGAGTTGCCAGCCCTGGCACACAACCTTCAACGAAGGTACGCACATTCACGCATGTCTCCACACAGAAGACGCTTTAGCTGAAAATCGAACAGGACAACGTCTTACTGTGAGGCGACAATGCTACTGCAGCACCACCCCCGCAGTATATATACATATATCTATATATAGATATATTTATATAGATATATGTATATATAGATATATGTATATATAGCTATATATGTATGCACATCCTATGTGTACAGATATGTCTAGTTATGTTGGTATATATGTAGATATCTATAACTATATGTGCATACATATCTATTCTGATATACCTACTACTGTCAATATATATGTAGATATCCATACGTATATGTGCATATGTATCTCTATCTGTATATGTGTAGGCATATAATGCTCTGTATATGTATATATCTGAGTGTTTATATGTATATCTATGCACACATACATATCCATCTATGTATGTCGATATGCATATGTATATATATCTATATAGATATCTGGATAATTATATATACATATATTTTCACCATATGTCCTAAACATGGATTGTAGCCCTACCTCAGCCTCTATAGTTCCAACTTCGTAGTGCAAGGGATTGTCAGGTATGTATAGCAGGTATATTTGTGGACTATTGCTACTGTAATATGGATTGTTATCACAGACATGGTGTGTGTGGGAGGTCACATCTGCTTTTAACATGTGTGCCATTGGCTACTGACAGACATCCTAAGGATATCATAGTACAGTACCACTACTAGCAGGTAATGCTCCTGTGGACTACAGCAGAGATATTGGCCAATATATGTGGACAGTCTGACACACTCTGGACAGTCCAGATGTATATGCAGAACCCTTTAGTGCAAGACATGTGGACCAAGCCGGACAATATGGATGTTAGCAGTCATGTAGATGGGTATAACACATAATTACTGGTATACATTCTCCCCCATATGTTATGCATTCACACACCCCTGTCTGTCCTGACACATAATAACCGCTGGTACAGAGGTGCCATGGCCACATACTACCCACTAGATATTGACATACATCTGTACAGCATCCCACTTCTCTGTCTGACATACATGACAGTACATCTGCCAAGTATCTGGACATGACATCTCACTGGCTAAGTACACTAAGCTGCTAGGCATATAACAAAGCACTGTGCAGGCTACAGGCAGACTGGCTCAACATTGGCCTACATTTCCTATGGGGGAATGCACATGTACCTGCATATATAACAGGCTCTACAGGCATGTCACAGCACAGAGTAACATACACCTGTGTGAAAGTGCATAACCACAACCAAGGTGAACACAGCCACAGCCACATATGGTAAGCTAGCATAATATTACAGTATATGGACTATCTGTCCAACACTATCCTCATATGTGCCACTGACACACTAACCCTACATATACTGGGCCACTACACAGTTTGGTCCGATGCCTGTCTGTGGTATGGGACATGTGTGTGTATGGCTCTACAAACAGAACACATGCATATATGGGACCACAGTGGTAATAAGAACAGCATGCAGGTACGTTAATGGCACCATGCCAACAATGTTGGGATAATTCAATATGGCACATGCATGGAAACCATTAGAATATTTAGCAAACGATTGGCTATTATCAGAGTCAGTACTTACCAGTTGGGGTGGGTATGTTTATAATTGTTGGAGATAAGGTGGGGTGAGAGAAAGTTGTCAATCAACAAGTAGTATATTTCTGTACTCCACATTACTTTCCTAATCAGTGCTGTAACCTGTACCTTACAAGTCTTACTACACTACCCTATAGACCTATATTGGACACTGATTTGGCTGTCAACATCATTACACATGAACCGGTTTTACCTGCAGTATACACCTCTTACCTGGTATACCTATGGAAGGAATGTTTGTTAACACTGACTGTACACATATGGCCGGATTCTGGGTTGATGTTTTGCACTATGCTATCCAACTCTTTCTGCACAGACTCTGGCCATGTGTTGACCACATGCTGGTATGCCTGGACATACCTAGAATACTGTCCTCTTCCACCTTTAGTGACCTGACACACACATATACATGCTTTCCTACACAGATATATTCTGTAGCACAGTGTGGGCCACAGTGATCAGTGATACTTTATTATTCAGAGAAACTGCAACACTCACAATCCCCTAAAATACCAGGGTGGACAGTACCAGTACAGGTTATATTGGTCTGTATTTCACAGCACAGTGTTCGGATCCAACGTACCTGTGGGAGCAATGTTTGTTAACACTACCTGACTGTTGCCACACAAGGTTCCAGATTACACTTTAGTATTATGCACATACATCTCACTCTGTTATTGTACACACTCTGACCACAGCTTAACAGGTTTGGGTGTAAATGGGTCATACGTGGCTTCTTAGTCACATAAGGTATTTGGGAGTTGCTAGCGTGCCAGGTTTGTTGTCATAGATATGTGTCAATTAGTTGTATTTCCAGTTTGCCACCTATACGTCTGGGATCATCCCACTGATTTCCCAGGGGGACTGGTTGATAGGCATTAGATATGGGCCACTTTAATAGAAAGTCTGGACATATCTGTACAGATGTGGTGTATAATTCTGTATGCAGACTACTACCACTGGCAGGATTCAAACCGTGGCTGTGTGTGCTAATAAAACAACAGTTCACATCTCAGTTGCATGTGCTATTCGAGCTTTGTTGTCTGCATTTCTCTCAGTTGTACTAAATGGCCTCTGGGGATTACACCTGTCATATACAGGCATTCCTACACATTCACATTAGGGTGCATGGTGTGGGTAACAGTGCTTAATACTACAGTACTATTACATGATTGCAAATCTACATTACCATATGATACTAGAATATACCCATACAGTCCAGCAGTTAGACCTGCTTTGTCAGGGTATTACAGTTTTATTGCCATACTAAGAATATGAGACTCTTCCTGCCATATTCTCTAGTGTATGCAGTACTTGCCTTGAAAAATACAGGTTTTATACTAGCAATTACTTTACTACTACTTTTATTTTTATTTCCTATGACAGTAAAGCATGAGTATTACTAACCTGCCTCACGTCGCAACCATGCCAGGCAGCAGATGTGGGCCTCCTGGTTCGCGGCTTGCTCCATTGCAGCTGTGGGGGACATAAGAAAAATATTTAGCCATACCTATCCATGATATACCTGAGCTGGCAATTATTAAACAGGTAGTGGACTGATACTTATACACGGCTTGGACATCCCCTGATGCTCTAGCCTCTTCGACCCACTCCTCCAAGAGGTCCTGCTTCCACCACTTCAGGTCAGCATAGTTGTGCCTGAGATGAAATAAAATATACATATAACAGACACATTTTATGTAATAATCCATATTACTTAATGTTTTAGTGGTCTGGATTTTAAAAAAGGTTTCAAGGAAACAGCATTGTTCAGTCCAGGAGACCTATCCGCCTGAAGTAGTAAAATCCATCTTTGTTCTGCTTCCTCTACCTTATTCCTTATATCACCTCCCCTCTTACTTTTATTTATTATTTCTAAAACCATGAAATTAAAAATATGTTTCCTATCTTCTTCTTCCACATGTTTTGCTAAAGCACTTGTGTCTTTTTTATTTCTTATATCTCTAAGGTGTTCAAGGATACGTTCCTTTAGACACCTATTGGTTTTGCCTATATAAAAGGCATGACAGATAGTGCAGAAGCTGAAATAAACCACATTTTGTGTTCTGCAGTCAGCATAAAAATCTATATCAATTATAAATCCTAGTGTAGGATGTTTATATGTAGATTTATTATATAAATAGTCACATGCTGTACAATTTCTGCAAGGAAAGGTCCCCTGCCTATCAGATAGGATCATTCTTTCATTGTTTCTGGATTTATAACAGAGTTGCCTTTTTAAGGACCTCTTATTTCTAAAAGAAAAGCTGGGTCTATCTTCTAACAATTCTCTCAAGTCAGGATCTGACAATAAAACATTCCAATTCTTCTCAAAAATATTACAGAACCTTCTGATGTCACTTGAATAAGTTATAGGGAATCTAACTTTAAAATCATGACCTTCCTTGCTTTTAACTTCTTCTATAGTATTTGAGAAGAGCGGTTTACATCTCCCATCCCTATTTTCAATGGTATATTTAGAGCTTTCATTTATGTCTTTCTTACTATAACCTCTGTTTAAGAAGTCTTTCTCTAATATAGTCATTGTCTTCACAAAGCTTTCATCTGTATTATGTAAGCGGCTTATTCTCATATATTGTCCTTTCACTACATTTTTGTGTACAAATGTTGGATGCATACTAGTCTTATGTAAGATACTGTTTCTCCATGTAGATTTTCTATACATCCCTGTTGTAAGTTCATCTAACGCTGTCTTCTTAACCAAAACATCTAGGAACTCAGTAGAGTCCCTGGAATGTTGACTAGTGAATCTTAAAAATACAGTGGTGCTATGTAAGTACTCCACCATCTCTTGCAACTCTTCACTAGTACCATCCCATAACAGGAAGACGTCATCTACAAAACGTATATACCATACAATTTTGCCAGCATATTTATTGCTAGCACTTAATACATGATCTTTTTCCCATGCAGCCAATGCTAAGTTGGCGTAGCTGTTAGCACAAGCCGTGCCCATTGCTCTTTCTGTAGATAAAACTTGTCATTGAATATAAAGACATTATTTTCTAGGACAATATCAAGCAACTCACATATCAAATTAATCTTAGTGCTTTGAAAAACTTGTTTCAAGGTCAGAATATCACGTATTTTCTCAATATCCCATTTATTCGGTATCACTGTGAACAGTGAAGTAACATCCATTGTCACAAACATATAATTTCTGTTAATATTCCTGGTCTTATTATATAACAGTCGCAGAAATGCCTTTGTATCTCTTAGTATAGTCTCACATGATTTTAGGACTGTTTGTAAATTTTGTTCAATATAAATTGAGATGGCTTCTGTGGTCCATCCTTTACTGGATACAATAGGTCTCATAGAGGGCTGTGTGATGTCTTTGTGAATTTTAGGTAGACCATAAATAATGGGTATATTTGGATGTTCTATCTGAAAGTAGTCAAACAATTTCTCTGATACATAATTAGTAATCAATAAGTCAAAAATATATACAGATATCCTGTCAATTATACCTTGTACTTGTCTCTCATTTAGTTCAACATTAGTATCTGTATCATTCAAAAGTTCCATCATTTTCTTGTAATAAAAAACCTTATCCATTACTACTACTACACTGCCCCCCTTGTCAGCGGGCCTAATTTCAATCCTGTGAGAATCCTTTAGTTCTGACAGTGCTTCAGTTTCTGATTTACTCAAGTTATAAAATCTAGGTGGAAGATTTTTAGCATGCATTTCTCTAATTTCATGCTCACACACATTAGTGAAAGTTTCAACTGTGGGATGTATCTTGGGTACAAAGGCACTAGGTTGTTTAAACATATTATCAAATACATTTCTTTTAAACATGGTTTTAAGTGTTAGGTTATGAGAAAATAACTTCAGCTCTTTTAATAACTCAGTTAATACTGTTTTCTGTGCTGGAATAAAGTTTAGGCCTCTATTTAACAACGAGGCTTGTGCATCAGTTAAAGAAAAGCTAGATATATTAATTACCAATTTTTTTGTTGGTTCTTGCTCCTGGTGTTCATATATGCAGGAGTCACTCGTTCTCTCTGCTGTAATCGCGTTCTCCCTCTTTGATTCCTGCTGCTCGACCTGTCCCTTATTGGCAGCTCCTTCTTTAACACAAATGGAAGGATTGAGGTTTGTGTAGCTTCCTTTTGCTCCAAAAAAGCTACTGAATCAGAATTAACACTGGAATCCATCCTTCTGTTAGTGCAAGCCATTTGGAAAGTTTATTTTGCCATTCCACCATTTTCAAATGTGGGAGGTTCTATACATACTCTGTCTGTGCTGACATCACTGTTCTCACAGGGATTCTGATTTAAAGGGGCAGTACTATGCATATTTGGATTTTCAGAAATCTGTACTGTAGTCATTTTTTCTACATTTTCTGTACTCACAGCTGTTCTTCTTGGCACCGAAAATACCTCTTTACATTGAAAGTCATTGAGGTCCCTTTGCAATTTTTTAGTTTTATTATTCTGCAACCTCTTATCATAGCCCTGTATACTGTCAGCAAGTTCATCTAATTTACTGCCTAGTACCTCTATAGGAAAATTATTAGTCAGTTGTTCTTGTAGCCTCTTTATCTCATCGGCTAGCTCTTTTTCTTGTGGTTTAAAAAATTCTATAAGCAAATGCATATAATCATAGCTAAGCTGTAAATTTAAATTCTGCCATTTTTGAAGTAATTCAGGGTAGGTCTCACCATAAGTGGGCATATTTAATACTCTGAGACCTCTCGGCACTATTTTATATTTTAATGATGCTTCTAGATGAAACCTTTGCCACTGTAGCCTTTTAAAGCTATATAACTTATTCTCCAGATCTCTATACAGTTCAGTGAACTTCTTATGCGTATCATAGTCCACTTGTTCTCTTTCATTCACTGGAAAAATAGGGTTTAGCATCAAGGGGTTGGAATATATATGTAGTAGTTTTTTTAATTTCATGGTTTTAGAAATAATAAATAAAAGTAAGAGGGGAGGAGATATAAGGAATAAGGTAGAGGAAGCAGAACAAAGATGGATTTTACTACTTCAGGCAGATAGGTCTCCTGGACTGAACAGTGCTGTTTCCTTAAAACCTATTTTAAAATCCAGACCACTAAAACATTAAGTAATATGGATTATTACATAAAATGTGTCTGTTATATGCATATTTTATTTCATTTTATGCAGAATATAAGGCAAATTAATGTACTGATGTATGCAATTTTAATTAGTCTATGTCATAGTTCTATATGTGTTTTCATTGGTTGAACCATATTTTAAATACCAATGTTTTAACTGTTTTTATGAGTCTGAAGAAGTGATCAGCTGACTTAGATCGCAAAAGCGCTTACTCTTGTTTAATAAAGTGGTGTGAAACTGCAAGTGAACCATTTCCTACCTTGACTGCTGCATCTCAGTTACAACTTTTGGTTTTATAAAGGGCACTACTGTGAAGCTGCAAGTGATTTATTTCCTGACGTGGATTATTACATTTTTATCTTCAGCTGTGGTCTAACCATTGGTCTTTTCATTTTTTTTTTTCGCTTGAGGTGTATACCAGGCGTTTATCCAGCTTTTGTTTTCTTTCACGTGATAGTTGTGCCTGACCTGCTCACCAGTTCAGGGCATGCCAGTGGCACTGAAGCGGTAGCGTGCGAGACAGTCCCAGGCCTCCTCCTTATATTGGGAGTCCTGGTACTGGCCCTGCAGCAGTCTCTGTGCATGGTCTTTAACTAGGAGTCCAGCCATGACCTTGGATCCTGGATGCACCAGCACTGCACCCAGAAGTGCATTCCTTCTCCCCTTACTGCCATAGTGCCTGCAAGGAGAAGCTACAACCAGTTATGAGCTGTATTCCTGCCTCTTGGGTTTAAGTAGGGCCGATTTCCCGCACTTTTCTGTGATTGGCCAGTTTTAAAAAGGCTAAGCTAAGGGCAAACCTGCTTACCTAAGGTTGGCATTGTTTAAAGGGGTATACCACTAGGCACAGAGAGTTAGCTGGTGTACACATTGCTCACACCTCCAAAGCTGGCCAGTGCAATACTTGGTGTTGTCTACAATAGACATTCATTATAATGCCTTTTTGGCATTGTGTTATTATTCATTACACCTTATATGTATGCCTAGTATCCCTGATTGATGTGTATGTACACTATGTGGGGTTCTTGTGTTTTATTGGGGACTTCGACACTCTATTACAAGTACACCTTCCTTCTGGGCTTACTGCTTTACTTCAATTCACATATTTATGTTATGTAGTCGGTTATGGCAAATATGGCTGTATACTGATGCATTTCACAGGTTCAATTTGGTTATACTATGGTGAGGACATGTTTACTACTACCTCATTCTTCTGTATTTCTGCGATGGCTTGGTGGATAGCTACTGGGACTATAGTGTAGATGGCCCTGGGTTCGAGACCTGCATGGCTGTTTATTTTGTTGCTGGGCAGGCAAAGGCCCATTGGATACAGAGTGATTAAGGCACTTTAAAGCAGTTGTAAGTGGGTTTGCGGGGTTTGCGTGGAGGTAAGAACTGCTAACGTCCGGTCACCATTTCTTACACCCAGTTAGCTTCTACTTTGCTTAAGCTGTGTAGGCAATGCTTACCCTTGTGCAAACACACTTAAACACGCTTACTAGTGCTTACATGTGCTTACCACTGCTTATCTGTGCTTACACCTGCTTACTACTGCCTTATTCATTATGACACTTACTCTTCAGATGTGCATTTCCTGCAGTATTCCAGTTTCTAAATATATATTATTTAGTGGGTTTTGCAATAAAAATATTGGTTATACCATGCTTTGCCATGTAAAATAGACTGTGCTGTAGTGGGACTCGAACTGGGAATGCCTGCTCGCTAGGCGAATGCTCTGCTCACAACACTATTGCTGTGCAGTTTCATTTGCATATATCTTCCTTGTTATCCTCTTCAGACTTTTAAGCTGCTTTAACCATCACTAAGCAATGGGCACACCTGCACACCTACAGTTAGCTGTACTCAGAGTTTTAAAAAAATAAAGGGGTTTCTTCTTTCGATTTTTATGTCCTGTTGCAGTTGTACACATGGGGGACTGTTGGTGGGGATATGCAGACATTTATTTCCACTTTCTGCTGTTCTACATTGCAGGGATGTGTTTATTCTAAGAGCACTGCTCTCAGACATGCCCCCTGCACTTGTACACTCTCTGTGTAAGCCTAGGAGGCCGGGCTGTGCGTCTTCATTAATATGCATGGTGCACTGCCTTCCTTCTCCTACACAAGCACTTCCTTGCAGGACTAAGGTAGTCCTGCACAGAAGATTAGTGAATCCGGGGGTTTATCTATTATGGCTGAGTGGGGAACAGTATCGACGGGTTTGGCCAGGTCAAGGTAGCCGGTGTGCACTATCTGCTCCATGTCCATGGCTTTATTGACTGTCTCAAAGATGGCGACCAAATGTAACAGGCATGATCTCCCCTTGACAAAGCCAAACTGTGTGTGATCAAGTGTTTGGAGGTTGCCAATATCTTAATGAGGTCCATGACAATCGGTTCCATGACCTTGCAGATCAGGCTAGTTAGACTGATGGGTCTATAATTTCCCAGATCAGTGGATGCTCCACCTTTCTGCAAATGGATGACAGTGGCTGTCTTCCACTCAGCTGGGACAAAGCCAGTACTCAGGCTTTGGTTGAATAGGGTGCCTAATGGTGCTGAAAGTACATGCCTGAGTTCATGTAGGATGCAGCCTGGGATGTTATCGGGTCCATAGAGGCTGTATATTTTGCCTTTGATAGACCAGTGATAACATGTTTCCTACATATTAGGGGAAGGGAGCAGATAATGGGTAAGTCCAGGTCAAGTAATGGGGTTCAGAGGGGTGAAGTTCTCACTGAATCTGCCAGCTAAAAAAATTTCTGTACCTACTGCGTTTGTGTATGTGATGTCCTTGACCACCACTTCTGAACAGATCTGGGTCCTTCCTTTGAGGTTGCAGACATATGTAAAGAAGGACTTATGATTGTCTGTAGCAGATGTCATCAATTTGGATGCAAAGTTTGCTTTGAAGGATTCCAGTAGTGGTCTTATTTGATTGTTCAGGCTAAGGGGACATTGCTTCCAATTCGGTATCTGCTACTTCTTGGTCTTGGACAGTGATTTTTTTCCTCTTATTATAGAGTTTATTTATTACAGATGTCCACCTGACAGATTTACTTATCCTTGCAAAGGATGATGTAGTCCTGTCGGGTATTCCTGATTCCACGCATCTATATACATGCTCATCTAGTGCTTTGGTGTAGTTTTGAATATTGGTGCCAGTTCCTACAGAGGGGAGGGGGCTGTGAAGCTGTTTAATACCATCCCTCAGGAGGCTGTAATCAACTTTGGAGATGTGTTTATGTCTGACACTAGTTAGATGGGCATTGTGGGAGATGGTGACTTCGAAAGTGAACGCTTTATGGTTGATCTTACCAAGGAGGATGATACTGTAGGGATGCTGCAGTGGTTACTCATGTTGTTTAATACCATGTCCAAGATATTGTCACCTACTGTGGGGGTGTCATCTAGCTGTTCAAAGGGGTTTGCATTGACAACATCGACAAATCTCTGGGCATTTGAATTCTGGCATGAGTAGTTCTTCCAATCTATGTTTGGGTAGTTAAAGTCACCCAGGATCATGGTAAAGGGTTGAATTCTGATAGAGTAGAACAAGTCCATATAGGCAGAATGGGCATCTTGAGTCAGATTTGGGGGCCGGTGGCTAGGCATGATTTGATTAGGGGTCTTGTCAATGGTGAACTGCACCTTGACTGTCTCTGTGCGTTGCACTGTATGACCAGCCTGGGAGTGTGTATGTCTTTGATATATATTGAAACTCCAACTCCTTTGGCTTTACTGCCCACATTTTGGGGTCTGAATGTACGATAGGATGGGTAGCCAGGTAAGGCTGGGGTGCTCTCTGCAGCTGTGAATCAGGTTTCTGTCACTGCACAGATGTCAGCATTTTCCAGGGTTAAGAATGCATGCAATGAGTGCAATTTCATGTTTAGACTCATAGCATATGGCAGCATGACCTTTGAGTTGAGTTTTGTTGACATTTTTATGTTGGTAGTTTTAACCTCATCAGTTTTCCTAAAAAGGCACTATGGGGGAGGCATGAACCTTTGCCAGAAGCCTGAAGCCCAGGTGAGACAGATGCAAGTCATCAATGGCAAAGCATTGTGGTCTTTTGATCATATCTTCCCAGGCTGTCAGGAGCTGGATCTCCCTGGAATGGTACCAGAAACTAAGCCAATTGTTAAAGTCAATCATTTCCTGTTTGTATTGAGGCATCATACTAGGTGATGGCAGAATGCTGCTTAAGGCTAGGGGCATACCTGCCTGGGACACATAATTAGTGAGATCAATCATGTCTCTCTTCATATAATCCTGGGAGGTATAGCTCAAGTCGTTCACACCAACATGGACTATGACAGAATCATAACAGTACCTGTTGTTGAGAGACATCAGTACATATGTGATATGGCAGATTCTGGCACCTGACAGACAACTAATCATAACTTTCTCCTTATCCAGCCTGGTGAGAGGCACATCTGTATGTCTCACAATGGAGTCTCCTATGACTAATATGTTGGGTTTATGGTGAAGACTTAGTAGCTGTGAGACACAGCTGTGTGGACTATGTGTGGTATGTGGTGTGGAGGGCTGTGGAGATCGCATGTGATTTTGCTTTGGAGGGCCCTTTTTTTGGGTATGTTTATGCTGAGGACCTCCGCATATGTGGGTATGTGTTGTGTAGGTGTGGGTGGTGTTTGAGGTGTAGTGATTATGTTGACAACCTTTTAGGTGCCAGATATACTGACTTGAGAGCAAGCATGGACTCTAGGTTCTTAATGTAATTGCATCTCTTACAAATCGTGTTCCTAGGTGGTGGTAGTAAATGGTTGTCCATGTACATGAGGCAGTTGCTATACTGTGTCAGGATGTCCATATCAACCAGACTGGCAGGAGAAATTGTAGGACATTGTCCATCCATATTTGTCAGAATCTGAAGGAGAAA
>NC_056728.1:1555400807-1555418307 GCF_019279795.1 Protopterus annectens | reverse complement strand
TCTGACCCCAGCTGCTGTACAGTGTTGTCTAGCTACAAGATACACTTTGTTGTGGGCACCTTGCTTCAACGATATAAAAGGCAAAACAAGTTCACACTAAAGGCACTTCAGTGCAGTCTGATTGCTTTGTTAAGAGCTCAGGTACTGCGTGACAATGCCTGCTGCCCTGTTAACAGAAAAGTACCTTTATATATAAATATATATATATATATATATATATATATATATATATATATATATATATATATATATATATATATATTTATATAGCTAGATATATATATATAAAATATATGTGCCACATTCTGATAGATTGGGTAATCATGTGTGAGGGGGATAGGGAGAGACAGATACGTATACATAGCTGCCTGAATGGACACACATATTTTCATATATCAATTCTTCAGGCAAATGAAGCATCAGACATGGCCTCAAGTTAGCTAAGTGTAGGAGCATTCCCAGTGTGACTATCAGTACTTAAAAGGTGACTCCAAGCCAGACCTACCTGTACTCCAATCTGAGATTTTGGGTGCTGCAGCCAATTGGCTGCTGCACCTGATTCAACAGTCACTTCTTTGATATTTTGTCCAAGGCATTCCCTGGCTGTGTGTTGAACATAAAATATGTCTCATACATATCAAGTGTCACCATTGTAATAAAATCTACATAGTTCTGTATATATCTATATATATACATATATATATATATATATATATATATATATATATATATATATATATATATATATATATATTATGTTGTAGATAGCATTGTGGATTTCTGGTACATTATTGGCAAACTGTTATAGGCTGACATTAGGACATGCTGACAGACATTTGAGTTACTGACTCCATACACATCAACAAACCCATGCTAATGCATGGCCTGTTATTCTCTACACTTTATACATTTGTCTGGCCAGTAGTTAATCCTTCCCCTTGTATTCGAGCCTTTTTCCCACCAGTGTTCATGGCTTTGTGCAGATTTCTGCTGTAAGTGGTTGTGGGTATGATGTGACTGGGCTACATGCTGTAATAGCAGGCATAGGGTGACAGCCTACATACGTCTTACTGTACATGTTTCTGAAGGATGTCCAGCATTCTGCTCCATATGTCTGCTCTCTTCCTCATACAGTTGTGGTTTCCCGGTAATATACTAATACATGGAGCCCACAGAAAAGTACTGACACAGTTAAGTGATGGCCTTTACATCCTGCTGGTAATCTGACCTTTTGCAACCTGCTGTTATACTAGCCACTTACAAGGTTACTCATAGCATGTATAATGTCTATTTTTTCAGCCCTCTGCCACCCATTGTTTCTGCCTTTGTCCAGTTTTCCAACATGTACATATTGAGGCATATTGACAGTTTGTAGGACCCCTACAACACAAGTGCCTTACATGCAAAAGTTGTAGGTGCAGCCAGCTTTGAGCCATCAACACTAGAAAACCCACGCCTCTAGTATAAACACTGCTCAGCAGTCTGGACACAACCCCATGCACAGGCATGCTCAGCATAGCTTAAACCAGATAAAACATGTGCCCCCAGCTAAACAAAGCTTAGCAGCACTAGACACACTCCCCTGCTTAGCTGAGCTGTGCGGCACACAAATGGGTGCTGCTGAGCTCCAGTCCACTTAAACATAATGTCATACACCCCCTTTTGATGTCAGCTACCTCTTCTGTGGACACCAACATGGTTTAAGGGCTACGCCAGTCTTATCTGTGGACACAGTAACACATTTTTGCTATTCAGTAATCTCAGCTCATTTGCATACTGATCCATGCACACAACCCTGATACTTCACTATTCCAGGGTCTGCCTCCTTAGCAACCACTAAAATCTACCATTTTACATACTTCTTGCAGGCCCCTATAATGCATTATTCTCACATATGTCTTGTTTTTGGATTTTATAATTTTTAATATTTTTTTTTTTTTGCACAAACTCATGTTTGCAACGTGATATGGCTATTAAAAATAAAGTTATTTTTTATTATTTTGCATTATTTTTTGCATATACAGTGTATATTTTTGCAATTATCTGTCCTTAATATGCAATTCCTGACCTTCTAAATGGACGTTTACAGCCCCTGTTCTATTTTTGCTTTTTTGTATACGTTACTTTTCCGTGTACACTTTGGACACCAACATGGCATCTGTATGACTATCTCTCTGCTTGCTGGATTGCTTCCGCACCCTCATTTGACCACATTTGCATGAAATTCACCTCCTTATGCGGTGATTTGCATTCTGCAGACATGTCTGTATGGTCATGCATGCTCCTCTGGTCTGCCAATTTCCATGATGGGGCCATACTATTCTGCTACATGGAAAATCAATCTATGTAGGCTTTATTGAATTCCCCCCATAGATTACACTAAGTCAATAAGACCCAAAGTATTAGAAGTCAGATAAAACAAATGAACACAGTAATCAAGACTATTAACAGAAATTCAAAATGATTTAACAGGAGTAAACAGGATATATTACTGTCCAGCTAGATTAATAACTGATAAATTCTTAACACAAAACAGGTGGGAATAAAGGAATAGAAGGGAAAAAATCAAAAGCCATCGTGGGCATATCTTATCAAGAAAGCTATAAAGCAATTAACACAAGAAGTGTCACTGTTAAAAGAGTATAGAGGAGGGAACAGATCAACAAAATACTTAGAAAGATAGATGTGATAAAAGCAACATGCAATATTAGAACAGACCAGGATCTATTGTACACTACTGCAAATAATAAACTAAAGATATCAGCACAGGCAGAAAAACTTAGAAGATATGCAGATAAATATATAGGAAAAGTACAAAATAAGCAGTTCTTTGATGACCCATAAAAGTTGTATACAGAATTACGCAACAAGACAAAAAAGAAATAGAAATACCACCAAAAAAAAAAAAGAAGAAATAGACACATTTGGAGAAATATCTATGAAGATCCTGTGAAACATAACAAAGATGGTGAATAGATAAAATAAGTGAAAGAAACAGTAAGAAGTTCAAATGCACGTGATATGCTGGATGAAGCAATGCTCAGAGAAATTGAAACAAAGTTAAGAAAAGCTCCCAAATAGAAAATTCCAAGCCTAGATGCAGTACCTGACTTCTGGCTATAAGTATTAACATGTTTATGTGAAGATTTATCCCTGAGTAAGAATTATTTATGTGTGCATCCCAAACAGGCACCAACCTGCAGTGGTGGCTGGTGGCTTCAAATCAAAGGGGGGCTGCATGAAACAGCTGAATGGGTGGGGCCAATGGAAAGAGGTGTGGCCAACTAGAAAGGGGTGGGGGTATGCTAAAAACTGCAAAAACTGAGACTTTAATTAAATACACTGCCCTGGGTGCCAAACTGTCATTATGAGAGTCCAATCAAGACAAAATGAAATGCAGAAGAAAAAAACATTTCAATGCATTGTCTACATGACAGCTTACTTAATATTGAGATGGAAACAAAAAGGTTGTGAGGCATGAAAAAATAAATTACTTTTTAAATACATTACTGGAATTCCAGTCAAAATTAAGTATAAAAAAACAAGCAGCATTCAACTCAAGCCACTTCTCCTTGCACTGTAGTTCTTATTATAATTTATATTCAGCTTTATAAAAGTACCAAGTAACATGCTGAAAGTAGCAATTTCTGTGATACCCCCACTTGTAAAAATGTTTCTTATCCAAAAAAGCCTAACAACTGTCTACTTGTTTCATGGGGAAAACATGATCAAAGTAAAAAATGAACGGCAAACAAGAAACAAGCTCAAGATAAATTGCTTAAAGGATTACTGGACAGGTTATGGACCACACATGATAGATTGGCATTCTGTTTAGTTTACGGGTAAAGCCTGCAAAGATGACTGCAAGTCTCCAACAAATGTAATGAGTTTCTGAAAATACTGGAATCCTGTCCTTTATTATAAATGCTGTCATATGCATTTCAATACCCAAGGCTTATACATTAGTTGTTTAAATATTCTCTTCATGGTAACAACAAAAAGGCTTTCAATGTATCCCTACAGTTGCAACCTCATTTGCTGGACAGTGTATGAGTCACTCATACCACAGACTATGGTTGCCTGACACATATACTCACAGAGAAGTCAAAGAATGTAACATGGCACACACGTTTGTATACATAGGAAAGGTTCAGTTGTGTACTATTACAGTTGTATGTGCCATGTCATATAGCTGATTATGCTTTGACATACATACAAACAGAGTAAGGCAACACTCAAACAGACCATTTATTATAGTAATCCGAAAACATCACTTCTGTTGGTGTCCATGACAAGGCCTTCAAGTAGTACAACAGGAAAGACAGACTTGGCCACAGCATAACAAGTGATCAACAGTATGTAATGCAGATGTATAGCCCAGTGGCCTCTAAATAAACTCTGCATGCAATCCCTAGGGGGAATAGACCTGGGTTGACACTATGGGTGGTATCTGTCACATAACAATGCATAACTGAAATCATCACAATCACACTGATGGCAGTTAGCAGAAGGCCAGCAATGTTCACAAGGTGAAATGTATGGTAATGTACATCTGCATACCTTAAGGCAACTTACTACTGGTATTCCTCACATGTTGTAACACCCTGGGATACTTATGGTGCATACCCCCCATACACTGACTTACAGCGGCATAGCACACTGTTACATACAATGACCTCTAGACTGCAGAGGTGCACACATGTGTTGTGCAGATGAAACCCACATATATATATAGTGCATATGGTCTGTACACCATTATTTATTGACATCATACCTGATAACAAGCCAGCTAACAGACTGCTGGCCATGTTGTGTGTAGTAGGGGCTGTTTCTGAGGACATTACTTGGACATTCTGTGTTTTTGTGTACAGTGCTGTGGTCTATGTATGTAGGGCAGGGGCTGGAGACTTCACTGTCCAAAGAGCCATTCCTCACCCCTCAACCACCAAGCTAAATTCTTCAGGAGGCACAACAGCTATCTGACTCCTACAATGAAGATAGCAGAGCATATACAGTTTCATATATAGTTATACGATATATAATATAACTATGTGTATAAGAACAATACCTAACATATCTCCATAAGTGTGTTCCTGTGTTGTGATTACTTGATCTGTGTGTGTGTGTGTGTGTGTGTGTGTGTGTGTGTGTGTGTGTGTGTGTGTGTGTGTGTGTGTGTGTGTGTGTGTTGTGTGGTAGAGTGTCCATTAATCCTCAGAGGTACAATGAGCCACTTCAGCAGGGTTGAAGAGACACGTGTGGCTC
Organism: Protopterus annectens; assembly: GCF_019279795.1. Lineage (NCBI taxonomy): Eukaryota > Metazoa > Chordata > Ceratodontiformes > Protopteridae > Protopterus > Protopterus annectens. The sequence continues at coordinate 1,555,413,042 of NC_056728.1, read as the reverse complement.
CAGAGCCGCAGGTTGCAGACCCCTGAGGTAGGATGATTGCCGACTGTATGTGTATTGCACTTACGGACCATAGGCTCTGTACAGACTGTGGTAGACGCCATTGTTCTCTGTCCTGTTCTTTCTGATGTTACATGCTGCTACAGTGTTAGGCTTGTGTATCATATGTGCCTGTGGCTGCATTGACATTGGATGCGGGTATGCATTTTCTCACAGGTGTCTGTTATGCTGTGCTGTGACCTGCCTGTTGAGCCCACTATAATCGCAGGTACATGTGTATTCCCCCATACAATATGTATTCCAGTGTTGTGGCAGTCTGCCTGTGGTTTGCCCAGTGCTTTATGACATGCCTAGCAGCCTACTGCAATTACCCAGTGTGCTATGTCCAGTTACTTGCAAGACATACTGCAGCCAGGCCAGCATAACTGTTGTGTATTTCTGACAAAGCAGTGGTATACTGTACAGATGTATGTCACTATCTACTAGGTAGTATGTGGCCATGTGTACTCAGCACCACCAGGTATTATGTGTCAGGACAGACGGGCGTGTGTACCTGCATACACTGTGTGGGCATATGTACTCCAGTATTGTCGTGATATACCCATGTACATGGCTAGTAACATTCACATTGATAGGTGTGGTCCACATGTCTCGCATGAAGGGGACAGGTGTACACTTCTGGAATAACCACAGAGTGTTAGACTGTCCACATATATTGGTCATATTCCTGCTGTAGTTCATGGGATCAGTACTGTGCTGGCAGTGGTACTGTACTATGATGCCCTCAGGATGTCTGTCTGTAGACAATGGTGCACATGTTTACAGCAGATGTGACCTCCCACACCCAACATGTCTGTCAAGACACCACTATGACAGTAGCAACAGTCTACATCTATACATAAGGGGTTGGGACTAAGGGGTTGGGACTATTGGTGCTGAGGTAGGACTCCACTCCATGCTGTGGACATATGGTAAACATATATGTGTACACATATATCCACATATCTATATAGATATATACATATATACATATCCACATACATATATGGACATATACATATCCGCATACATATATGGAGATATATATGTACAAATATATATACATATGAACACTCACACATATACATATACACAGCAATGACTCCAAGTGGCTAAGCTACTGATGTCATTCAAAGGGGATCCAGTATCTGTCTGCCTGGGGTGACATGATTGACAAACCAGGATGCTTTGCCAGAGATGGTCTACACATGTTGCCTCTGGGATTCAGGTTACTGGCTACAGCTCTTGGCACCCCCATAGTGCCTTATTTAGGCAAGGTTCAAAGGACAATACCACTACCATAACAGATACAAGCATGCAAAACTGGAGGTAGGGCTACTCAATGCTAGATGTCTAAACCTAAAAAGCCACTCTCTTGAGGCACACCTACAAATGGGGAACATTGATATCGGTGCAATAAATGGGACCTGGTTCAATGCTACAGAGAGCACACCTGTAATGCCAGGCTATGTGGAAGAAAGCGGGTAATTGTCCCACTGTACTCATCCCTCTTTACATATATCTCATATATATATATATATATATATATATATATATATATATATATACATATATATATATATATATATATATATATAGATATATATATAGATATATATATATATATATATATATATATATATATATATATATTTTTTTTTATATATATATATATATATATATATATATATATATATATATATATATATATATACCTGAATGTATTTGTCAAAGTATAGATGTGTGTGCATATCTGCACCATTGTAATGTGTAATCCTTCCACATTGTACATTCCATAAGGTAGAATGACATTTCTGCTTGATATGTTACAGATATTCCTCTTTCAGTTTACAGGTGAATTCGCTTACTGTTAAAGCATTGTAGCTGTGTTGTAGAGGGTCCTGGAGTCAGGAACTGCATGTGCTGGATATTGGATTGCACAGCATATCTGTTAGGGCTGTGGAGGGGGGCAACATAGCAGTAATTATCATGTATTCCTCATTTGTGCTCCTATCCCCATTATTTTATTATTTATTTTTATTATTTTATTTATATTTGCTGACTGGGAGTGTCAGACTGGACATAGGTCCATTTTCAGTGGAGGCCCGGGAAGAAAAGCTCCACAGTTAAAATAAACAGACAGTAGTTACATTGGATTACATAGCGATTAACAATTTACATAGCAATTACTTACAACATATTTACAGATGAAGAACATAGTACATCAGTAGACAACTAGAATCTTTATCTGTGAAGTACATAACAGACATTAACAAATGTTACAATAAGAAGTTCCTGCTGTATAATAAGTACTAGGCTTATGAGCATCTGAGCTTGCTATAATCTAGGTAGTTAACAGTGCATATGGTCTGTTCTGTTGTAGTGAGTGATTCAGGATGTTCTTCCCATGTGGACATGCTATACACATTGCTATCTGTATAAATATATATATATATATATATATATATATATATATATATATATATATATATATATGTGTGTGTGTGTGTGTGTGTGTATATATATATATATATATATATGTATATATATATATATATATATATATATATATGTACATATATATATATATATATATATATATATATGTATATGATTATTTGTGAGCCATACTTATATATATACATATAGCTGTCTGTCTATATTTACAGACATATATTTGTCCATATGTCTATGCATGTTTGGCTCATACTTTTGGCCTGTACCTCATTCTTTTGGCAATTGACATGGATGATCTCAGGACTGAAGTCAGTAACTACTGATGACACCTTTGTGTTTCAGACTTCATGTCCTTCAAAATATGTGTTTTAAAACATATAACTGTTTAACTAGCAATGTTTTAAGTGTATGAGAGGAATATTTGACTTATATCCCTATTTGTACCCACATTTTGGGACACTTTGTCCAGTATTCTTGCATTAAGAGGTTGTGTGGTATGATATTACTACATTTCCTGTACTGCTGAATGATTGTGCTGGATGATATGTTTGTGCTAACATCAGATTTATGTATATCTGTTATGGCTTAGTGGTAGATCACTTTGTCTATGGTTTGCATGATCCTGTGTTTGAGCCATGCAAAGGCTGTTAATTTTGTTTCTGGGCAGAACACGGGCCTATAGATACAGAGTGATTAAGGCACTTTAAAGCAGTTGTAAGCAGGTTTGCATGGAGGTAAGCACTGCTAACTTCTGGTTACAGTTTCTTATACTCAGCTTCTAAATTGCTTAACCTGTGTGGGCAGTGCTTACCCCTGCACAAACAGGCTTAAACCCGCTTACTGCTGCTGAAAAGTGCTTACACCCTCTTACCCCCACGCTAATTTCTTTAAAAAAAAAAAGAAAAAAGTTTGATAGGAAAGTGGTGAAAAAGGGGCACAAAGAGGGAAAGACAGTAGGGAAAATAGCTAGGGATGTGCAGGAAGGATGTAGGGAAGGTCCATAGCTGCCCATTTCTTCTACAGCAACAACTGTGCATATACACTGAATTTGGAGGTAGGTTTGGACACTCAAACCCCTGGTAGAGGGGTGAGGACAAAAAAAATTCATTGTGATGCCAATTAGACCAGATTACATGTGTCCAGTGGACAAGTGTGGGAAATGGACAGCTATGTATGGGGTGAGATTTTTTTGTGGGAACAAATTGCCCTTTTTCTTTTCAGGTGGGAGTGGGATGTTGCTGAGGGGAAGTAGGTATATTTGGGGAGGTACGTTGGGTAGGTTAACAAGACAAGATGCACAAGGTGCATACAGGGGCAGTATATGACACATGTGGGGGGTAAACACCTTGATGAGGAGGGGTGTTGGTATATCGGAAGCCCACAAGCCCCCTAGTGGTAACACTGGGACTGAGGTCCCCACCCATGGGCAGTCACCACTGCACCTTCACAGCCCCAAAGGTGGCTGTGCTGCTGAGCCGCAGAGCCAAGCTGACTCATCGTGACACTTGGCCCTCAAGCTGGCGTAGAAGATCACCGACCTGGTCATTGATCGCTCTACGCACCATGACCCCGACCTGGCGATGGGTGACAGGTACCTGTCCATACCCACTCCCGGGGGGGCGAGCCCCATCCCCTTAGGCAGTTCCACCCAAAGGTGGTGCAGGACCAATTGACAGGGAAGTGTGGAATTGGACCCCAGACATGCTGGTGCCCGATGCCTTGGCCAGCTGTGGTCGGACAGGTTGGTCTGCTGGGACCGGCCTTCCCAAGCATGCTATAGTGTTTAGATTTCAACATCATATATGGGTTAGTAATAGTCAACACATACCAGGGTTAGGCATAACAACATGCATAGATATTCCCATTAACCCAGGCACCAGATACGGAACAGTTGCATCGCAAACAGAGCACATGCATATATGGGACCACAGTGGTAAAAAGAACAGCATGCAGGTACGTTAATGGCACCATGCCAACAATGTTGGGATAATTCAATATGGCACATGCATGGAAACCATTAGAATATTTAGCAAACGATTGGCTATTATCAGAGTCAGTACATACCAGTTGGGGTGGGTATGTTTATTATTGTTGGAGATAAGGTGGGGTGAGAGAAAGTTGTCAATCAACAAGTAGTATATTTCTGTACTCCACATTACTTTCCTAATCAGTGCTGTAATCTGTACCTTACAAGCCTTACTAAACTACCCTATAGACCTATATTGGACACTGGTTTGGCTGTCAACATCATTACACATGAACCGGTTTTACCTGCAGTATACACCTCTTACTTGGTATACCTATGGAAGGAATGTTTGTTAACACTGACTGTACACATATGGCCAGATTCTGGGTTGATGTTTTGCACTATGCTATCCAACTCTTTCTGCACAGACTCTGGCCATGTGTTGACCACATGCTGGTATGCCTGGACATATCTAGAATACTGTCCTCTTCCACCTTTAGTGACCTGACACACACATATACATGCTTTCCTACACAGTTATATTCTGTAGCACAGTGTGGGCCACAGTGACCAGTGATACTTTATTATTCAGAGAAACTGCAATACACACACTCCCCTAAAATACCAGGGTGGACAGTAGCAGTACAGGTTATATTGGTCTGTATTTCACGGCACAGTGTTCGGACCCAACGTACCTGTGGGAGCAATGTTTGTTAACACTACCTGACTGTTGCCACACAAGGTTCCAGATTACACTTTAGTATTATGCACATACATCTCACTCTGTTAATGTACACACTCTGACCACAGCTTAACAGGTTTGGGTGTAAATGGGTCATACGTGGCTTCTTAGTCACATAAGGTATTTGGGAGTTGCTAGTGTGCCAGGTTCGTTGTCATAGATATGTGTCAATTAGTTGTATTTCCTGTTTGCCGCCTATACGTCTGGGATCATCCCACTGATTTCCCAGGGGGACTGGTTGATAGGCATTAGATATGGGCCACTTTAATAGAAAGTCTGGACATATCTGTACAGTTGTGGTGTATAATTCTGTATGCAGACTACTACCACTGGCAGGATTCAAACCGTGGCTGTGTGTGCTAATAAAACAATAGTTCACATCTCAGTTACATGTGCTGTTCGGGCTTTGTTGTCTGCATTTCTCTCAGTTGTACTAAATGACCTCTGGGGATTACACCTGTCATATACAGGCATTCCTACACATTCACGTTAGGGTGCATGGTGTGGGTAACAATGCTTAATACTAAAGTACTATTACATGAGTGCAAATCTACATTACCATATGATACTAGAATATACCTATACAGTCCAGCAGTTAAACCTGCTTTGTCAGGGTATTACAGTTTTATTGCCATACTAAGAATATGAGACTCTTCCTGCCATATTCTCTAGTGTATGCAGTACTTGCCTTGAAAAATACAGGTTTTATACCAGCAATTACTTTACTACTACTTTTATTTTTATTTCCTATGACAGTAAAAGCATGAGTATTACTAACCTGCCTCACGTCGCAACTGTGCCAGGCAGCAGATGTGGGCCTCCTGGTTCGCGGCTTGCTCCATTGCAGCTGTGGGGGACATAAGAAAAATATTTAGCCATACCTATCCATGATATACCTGAGCTGGCAATTATTAAACAGGTAGTGGACTGATACTTATACATGGCTTGGACATCCCCTGATGCTCTAGCCTCTTCGACCCACTCCTCTAAGAGGTCACCCTTCCACTGCTTCAGGTCAGCATAGTTGTGCCTGACCTGGTCACCAGTTCAGGGTATGCCAGTGGCACTGATGAGGTAGCATGCGAGACAGTCCCAGGCCTCCCCCTTATATTGGGAGTCCTGGTACTGGCCCTGCAGCAGTCTCTTTGCATGGTCTTTAACTAGGAGTCCAGCCATGACCTTGGATCCTGGATGCACCAGCACTGCACTCAGAAGTGCATTCCTTCTCTCCTTACTGCCATAGTGCCTGCAAGGGGAAGCTACAACCAGTTATGAGCTGTATTCCCGCCTCTTGAGATTAAGTAGGGCTGATTTCCTGCACTTTTCTGTGATTGGCCGGTTTTAAAAAGGCTAAGCTATGGGCAAACCTGCTTACCTAAGGTTGGCATTGTTTAAAGGGGTATACCACTAGGCACAAAGAGTTAGCTGGTGTACACATTGCTCACACCTCCAAAGCTGGCCAGTGCAATGCTTGGTGTTGCCTACAATAGACATTCATTATAATGCTTTTTTGGCATTATGTTATTATTCATTACACCTTATATGTATGCCTAGTATCCCTGATTGATGTGTATGTACACCCTGTGGGGTTCTTGTGTTTTATTGGGGACTTTGAAACTCTATTACAAGTACACCTCACTTCTGGGCTTACTGCTTTACTTCAGTTCACATATTTATGTTATGTAGTCGGTTATGGCACATATGACTGTATACTTATGCCTTTCACAGGTTCAGTTTGGTTATACTATGTTGAGGACATGTTTACTACTACCTCATTCTTCTGCATTTCTGTGATGGCTTGGTGGATAGCTATTGGGACTATAGTGTAGATGGCCTTTGGTTCGAGACCTGCATGGTTGTTTATTTTGTTGCTGGGCAGGCAAAGGCCCATTGGATACAAAGTGATGAAGGCACTTTAAAACAGTTGTAAGTGGGTTTGCGTGGAGGTAAGAACTGCTAACTTCCAGTCACCATTTCTTACACCCAGTTAGCTTCTACTTTGCTTAATCTGTGTAGGCAATGCTTACCCTTGTGCAAGCACACTTAAACATGCTTACTAGTGCTTACATATGCTTACCACTGCTTATCTGTGCTTACACCTGCTTACTACTGCCTTATTCATTATGACACTTACTCTTCAGATGTGCATTTCCTGCAGTACTCCAGTTTCTAAATATATATTATTTAGTGGGTTTTGCAATAAAAATATTGGTTATACCATGCTTTGCCATATAAAATAGACTGTGCTGTAGTGGGACTTGAACTGGGAATGCCTGCTCTCTAGGAGAATGCTCTGCTCACTACACTATTGCTGTGCAGTTTCATTTGCATATATCTTCCTTGTTATCCTCTTCAGCATTTTAAGCTGCTTTAACCATGACTAAGCAATGGAAACACCTGCACACCTATGGTTAGCTGTACTCAGAGTTTTAAAAAAATAAAGGGGTTTCTTCTTTTGATTTTTATGTCCTGTTGCTGTTGTACATATTGGGGACTGTTGGTGGGGATATGCGGAGATTTATTTCCACTTTGTGCTGTTCTACATTACAGGGATGTGTTTATTCTGAAAGCTCTGCTCTCAGACACGCCCCCTGCACTCGTACACTCTCTGTGTAAGCCTAGGAGGTTGGACTGTGCGTCTTCATTGATATGCATGGCGCGCTGCCTTCCTCCTCCTACACAGGCACTTCCTTGCAGGACTAAGGTAGTCCTGCACAGAAGATTAGTGAATCCGGGGGTTTATCTATTATGGCTGAGTGGGGAACAGTGTTGACGTCTTTGGCCAGGTCAAGGTAGCCGGTGTGCACTGTCTGCTCCTTGTCCATGGCTTTATTGACTGTCTCAAAGATGGTGACCAAATTTAACAGGCATGATCTCCTCTTGACAAAGCCAAACTGTGTGTGATCAAGTGTTTGGAGGTTGCCAATATCCTTGTTAATGAGGTCCATGACAATCAGTTCCATGACCTTGCAGATCAGGCTAGTTAGGCTGATGGGTCTATAATTTCCCAGATCAGTGGATGCTCCACCTTTTTGCAAATGGATGACAGTGGCTGTCTTCCACTCAGCTGGGACAAAGCCAGTACTCAGACTTTGGTTGAATAGGGTGCCTAATGGTGCTGAAAGTACATGCCTGAGTTCATGTAGGATGCAGCCTGGGATGTTATTGGGTCCATAGAGGCTGTATATTTTGCCTTTAATAGACCAGTGATGACATGTTTCCTACATATAAGGGGAAGGGAGCAGGAAATGGGTATGTCCAGGTCAAGTAATGGGGGGTCAGAGGGGTGAAGTTCTCACTGAATCTGCCAGCTAAAAAAAATTCTGTACCTACTGCGTTTGTGTATGTGATGTCCTTGACCACCACTTCTGAACAGATCTGGGTCCTTCCTTTGAGGTTGCAGACATATGTGAAGAAGGACTTATGATTGCCTGTAGCAGATGTCATCAATTTGGATGCAAAGTTTGCTTTGAAGTATTTCAGTAGTGGTCTTATTTGATTGTTCAGGCTAAGGGGACATTGCTTCCAATTCGGTATCTGCTACTTCTTGGTCTTGGACAGTGATTTTTTTCCTCTTATTATAGAGTTTATTTATTACAGATGTCCACCTGACAGATTTACTTATCCTTGCAAAGGATGATGTAGTCCTGTCGGGTATTCCTGATTTCATGCATCTATATACATGCTCGTCTAGTGCTTTGGTGTAGTTTTGAATATTGGTGCCAGTTCCTACAGAGGGGAGGGGGCTGTGAAGCTGTTTAATACCATCCCTCAGGAGGCTGTAATCAACTTTGGAGATGTGTTTATGTCTGACACTAGTTAGATGGGTATTGTGAGAGATGGTGACTTCAAAAGTGAACGCTTTATGGTTGATCTTACCAAGGAGGATGATACTGTAGGGATGCTGCAGTGGTTACTCATGTTGTTTAATACCATGTCCAAGATATTGCCACCTACTGTGGGGGTGTCATCTAGCTGTTCAAAGGGGTTTGCATTGACAACATCGACAAATCTCTGGGCATTTGTATTCTGGCATGAGTAGTTCTTCCAATCTATGTTTGGGTAGTTAAAGTCACCCAGGATCACGGTAAAGGGTTGAATTCTGATAGAGTAGAACAAGTCCATATAGGCAGAATCGGCATCTTGAGTCAGATTTGGGGGCCGGTAGCTAGGCATGATTTGATTAGGGTCTTGTCAATGGTGAACTGCACCTTGAGTGTCTCTGTGCGTTGCACTGTATGACCAGTCTGGGAGTGTGTATGTCTTTGATATATATTGAAACTCCAACTCATTTGGCTTTACTGCCCACATTTTGGGGTCTGAATGTACGATAGGATGGGTAGCCAGGTAAGGCTGGGGTGCTCTCTGCAGCTGTGAATCAGGTTTCTGTCACTGCACAGATGTCAGCATTTTCCAGGGTTAATAATGCTTGCAATGAGTGCAGTTTCATGTTTAGACTCATAGTATTTGGCAGCATGACCTTTGAGTTGTGTTTTGTTGACATTTGTATGTTGGTAGTTTTAACCTCATCAGTTTTCCTAAAAAAGGCACTATGGGGGAGGCATGAACCTTTACCAGAAGCCTGAAACCCAGGTGAGACAGATGCAGGTCATCAATGGCAAAGCATTGTGGTCTTTCGATCATATATTCCCAGGCTGTCAGGTGCTGGATCTACATGGAATGGTACCAGAAACTAAACCAATTGTTAAAGTCAATCATTTCCTGTTTGTATTGAGGCATCATACTAGGTGATGGCAGAATGCTGCTTAAGGCTAGGGGCATACCTGCCTGGGACACATAATCAGTGAGATCAATCATGTCTCTCTTCATATAATCCTGGGAGGTATATCTCAAGTCATTCACACCAGCATGGACTATGACAGAATCATAACAGTACCTGTTGTTGAGAGACATCAGTGCATATGTGATATGGCAGATTCTGGCACCTGACAGACAACTAACCATAACTTTCTCCTTATCAAGCCTGGTGAGAGGCATATCTGTATGTCTCACAATGGAGTCTCCTATGACTAATATGTTGGGTTTATGATGAAGCCTTAGTAGCTGTGAGACACAGCTGTGTGGATTATGTGTGGTATGTGGTGTGGAGGGCTGTGGAGATCGCATGTGTTTTTGTTTTGGAGGGCCATTTTTTGGGTAAGTTTATGCTGAGGACCTCCGCATATGTGGGAATGTGTTGTGTAGGTGTGGGTGGTGTTTGAGGTGTAGTGATTATGTTGACAACCTTTTAGGTGCCAGATATACTGACTTGAGAGCAAGCATGGACTCTAGGTTCTTAATGTAATTGTATCTCTTACAAATCGTGTTCCTAAGTGGTGGTAATAAATGGTTGTCCATGTACATGAGGCAGTTGCTACACTGTGTCAGGGTGCCCATATCAACCAGACTGGCAGGAGAAACTGTAGGACATTGTCCATCCATATTTGTCAGAATCTGAAGGAGAAAGGCCAGGGAGATCTAAGGGGCGGGCCTAAAGCCCAATTGCTTAAACCAAAAGTGAGAGGCTTACAATAACATGTACAATTTAGACAGGCTACAAACAAGCACTAATAAGTTCAACAGAAAAGATGCAGTTGACCACTTGAAAGAACAAGCAGCAAGTAGCAGGGAAAAGCAAGATGAGCCTGAAAATGCAAGATGTATTGCCACTATGTTGCTGACAGCCACATACATACTGCATTGATAGATAGAGTATCATGTGGTAGTTAGTGGAGGATAGTGCTGGCCAATTTGGATCTGCAGTGTGTGTACATAGTGGAGAGCAATGTATGTGGTACTGTCACATGTTCCCCTCTTGTTATCTTTCAGAAACCATGTACAGATGGAGGGACTCACCTTTTTCTGCTGCCAAAAATGACATGATCCTGGATCACCTCAGACTGCATCAAAGCAACCTGCTTTCCAGGAGTCACCAGAATTGGGAGCAATGTGTTGCACTGTCGGCTGACCTCATCACATCAGTAAACCAAGTAGGGCTACAGGAAAGAAGCTACAAGCAGGTCTGACACTGGGTGACAGATATGATAAATGCTGCATGACAAGGGCCGTTGCTGTGGCCAGGGACTGTGCTGCCATCGGTGGAAGACCTGTAGCAGAACAACCACTATCGACCACAGAGGAGTTCATGGCAAATCTGGGATGAACCACCAGCTCCCAAGCATCCATCGTGCCATACGCTATGGAGGTGGGTGGCTCAGCTTCCACAGCAGAGAACCGTCCAGGTAAGCCTCCTGTGTTCATCACTGTAATACTGTAGCAATAATTGTTGCAGCCTCTGCATACTAGTACATGGATGTCAGGTCAATTTGAATTGTGGGGGTTGTATTGCACACTTGTGCACACATTCTCAGAATGTCAGCAATGTGGGCAGTATCAGAGTTCTTACTGTACATGTTGATATATAAATACACCTGTCTCACATTTCACTTGGTACATCTGGTGTGGCTGAAGTCCAACTTCCTATAGCCGGTGAGTGGAAAACTGTTTAGGTATGGCTCAGATATACTCTAAGAATGTTACAGGCTGCCAGTTTGCCATAGACACAACTGTTATGCTTAGCCAGAGTACAAAATTTGTATGTTAAATTTTGGAGGGGTTCACTGCAGTGCATTGAATCAGTAATCACAGTAGTGTATTTGCAGGTGCTCTAACATATTTGCACTTATTTTGTGAAGCTCTGTCAGTCTAGGTACAATACGTACACTGACATATTGCTTATCTCACAGGTGTATAGTACTGGCAACATTAACCAGATCTAGCTGCAGTGCATGCTGTTATGGGCCTGTCTTGTCTGTGTATGTCATAGTCTACTTGTGTGTTGTGCATGGGATCAGAAATAGGATGTGATATGTATAATGCATTTGTGGCACCTCATCTGTATGTGTGTGTGTGTGTGTGTGTGTGTGTGTGTGTGTGTGTGTGTGTGTGTGTGTGTGTGTGTGTGTGTGTGTGTATGTGTGTGTGTGTGGTTCAGCAGACATAATAGTCCAGGTATTAATGTAGGTATGTTGTCT
>NC_056728.1:1555355807-1555395807 GCF_019279795.1 Protopterus annectens | reverse complement strand
CAGGCAAATGAAGCATCAGACATGGCCTCAAGTTAGCTAAGTATAGGAGCATTCCCAGTGTGACTATCAGTACTTAAAAGGTGACTCCAGGTCAGACCTACCTGTACTCCAATCTGAGATTTTGGGTGCTGCAGCCAATTGGCTGCTGCACCTGATTCAACAGTCACTTCTTTGATATTTTGTCCAAGGCATTCCCTGGCTGTGTGTTGAACATAAAATATGTCTCATACATATCAAGTGTGACAATTGTAATAAAATCTACAGAGTTATATATATATATATATATATATATATATATATATATATATATATATATATATATATATATATATATATATATATATTTATATTATGTTGTAGATAGCATTGCTGATTTCTGGTACATTATTGGCAAACTGTTATAGGTTGACATTAGGACATGCTGACAGACATTTGAGTTACTGACCCCATACACATCAACAAACAAATGCTAATGCATGGCCTGTTATTCTCTGCACTTTATACATTTGTCTGGCCAGTAGTTAATCCTTCCCCTTGTATTTGGGCCTTTTTCCCACCACTGTTCATGGCTTTGTGCAGATTTCCTGCTGTAAGTGGTTGTGGGTATGATGTCACTGGGCTACATGCTGTAATAGCAGGCACAGGGTGACAGTCTACATATGTCTTACTGTACATGTTTCTGAAGGATGTCCAGCATTCTGCTCCATATGTCTGCTCTCTTCCTCATACAGTTGTGGTTTCCCAGTAATATACTAATACATGGAGCCCACAGAAAAGTACTGACACAGTTAAGTGATGGCCTTTACATCCTGCTGGTAATTTGACCTTTTGCAACCTGCTGTTTTACTAGCCTCTTACAGGGTTACTCATAGCAAGTATAATGTCTATTTTTTCAGCCATCTGCCACCCATTTTTTCTGCCTTTGTCCAGCTTTCTGGCATGTACAGATTGAGGCATATTGACAGTTTGTAGGACCCCTACAACACAAGTACCTTACATGCAAACGTTGTAGGTGCAGCCAGCTTTGAACCATCAGCACTAGAAAACCCACACCTCTAGTATAAACATTGCTCAGCAGTCTGGACACAACCCCATGCACAGGCATGCTCAGCATAGCTTAAACCAGATAAAACATGTGCCCCACAGCTAAACAAAGCTTAGCAGCACTAGACACACACCCCTGCTTAGCTGAGCTGTGCAGCCCACAAATGGGTGCTGCTGAGCTCCAGTCCACTTAAACATAATGCCATACACCCCCTTTTGATGTCAGCTACCTCTTCTGTGGACACCAACATGGTTTAGGGGCTATACCAGTCTTATCTGCGGACACAGTACACATTTTTGCTAGTCAGTAATCTCAGCTCATTTGCATACTGATTCATGCACACAACCCTGATACTTCACTATTCCAGGGTCTGCCTCCTTAGAAATCAATAAAATCTACCATTTTACATACTTCTTGCAGGCCCCTATAATGCTTTATTCTCAAATATGTCTTGTTTTTGGATTTTACAATTTTTAATATTTTTTTTGCACAAAATCATGTTTGCAATGTGATATGGCTATTAAAAATAAAGTTATTTTTTATTATTTTGCATTATTTTTTGCACATACAGGGTATAGTTTTGCAATTATCTGTCTTTAATATGCAATTCCTGACCTTCTAAATGGACGTTTACAGCCCCTGTTCTTTTTTTGCTGTTTTGTATACGGTACTTTTCCGTGTACACTTTGGACACCAACATGGCATCTGCATGACTACCTATCTGCTTGCTGGATTGCTTCAGCACCCTCATTTGACCACATTTGCATGAAATTCTCCTTTTTATGAGGTGATTTGCATTCTGCAGACATGTCTGTATGGTCATGCATGCTCCTCTTGTCTGCCAATTTCCATGATGGGGCCATACTATTCTGCCTACATGGAAAATCAATCTATGTAGGCTTTATTGAATTCACCCCATAGATTACACTAAGTCAATAAGACCCAAAATATTAGAAGTCAGATAAAACAAATGAACACAGTAATCATATCTATTGACAGAAATTCAAAATGATTTAACAGGAGTAAACAGGATATATTACTGTCCAGCTAGATTAATAACTGATAAAGTCTTAACACAAAACAGGCGGGAATAAAGGAATAGAAGGGAAAAAATCAAAAGCCATCGTGGGCATATCTTATCGAGAAAGCTATAAAGCAATTAACACAAGAAGTGTCACTGTTAAAAGAGTATAGAGGAGGGAACAGATCAACAAAATACTTAGAAAGATGGATGTGATAAAAACAACATGCAGTATTAGAACAGACCAGGATCTATTGTACACTACTGCAAATAATAAACTAAAGATATCAGCACAGGCAGAAAAACTTAGAAGATATGCAGATAAATATATAGGAAAAGTACAAAATAAGCAGTTCTTTGATGATCCAAAAAAGTTGTATACAGAATTACGCAACAAGACAAAAAAGAAATAGAAATACCACCAAAAAAAAAAAGAAGAAATAGACACATTTGGAGAAATATTTATGAAGATCCTGTGAAACATAACAAAGATGGTGAATAGATAAAAGAAGTGAAAGAAACAGTAAGAAGTTCAAATGCACGTGATATGCTGGATGAAGCAATGTTCAGAGAAATTGAAACAAAGTTAAGAAAAGCTCCCAAATGGAAAATTCCAAGCCAAGATGCAGTACCTAACGTCTGGCTATAAGTATTAACATGGTTATGTGAAGATTTATCCCTGAGTAAGAATTATTTATGTGTGCATCCCAAACAGGCACCAACCTGCAGTGGTGGCTGGTGGCTTCAAATCAAAGGGGGGCTGCAGGAAACAGCTTAATGGGTGGGGCCAATGGGAAGAGGTGTGGCCAACTAGAAAGGGGTGAAGGACTTTAATTAAATACACTACCCTGGGTGCCAAACTGTCATTATGAGAGTCCAATCAAGACAAAATGAAATGTAGAAGAAAAAAACATTTCAATGCATTGGCTACATGACAGCTTACTTAATACTGAGATGGAAACAAAAAGGTTGTGAGGCATGAAAAAATAAATTACTTTTTAAATACATTACTGGAATGCCAGTCAAAATTAAGTATAAAAAAACAAGCAGCATTCATCTCAAGCCACTTCTCCTTGCACTGTAGTTCTAATTATAATTTGTATTCAGCTTTATAAAAGTACCAAGTAACATGCTGAAAGTAGCAATCTCTCTGATACCCCCACTTGTAAAAATGTTTCTTATCCAAAAAAGCCTAACAACAACTGTCTACTTGTTTCATGGGGAAAACATGTTCAAAGTAAAAAATGAACAGCAAACAAGAAACAAGCTCAAGATAAATTGCTTAAAGGATTACAGGACAGGTTATGGACCACACATGATAGACTGGCATTCTGTTTAGTTTACGGGTAAAGCCTGCAAAGATGACTGCAAGTCTCCATCAAATGTAATGAGTTTCTGAAAATACTGGAATCCTGACCTTTATTACAAATGCTGTCATATACATTTCAATGCCCAAGGCTTATACGCTAGTTGTTTAAATATTCACTGCATGGTAATAACAAAAAGGCTTTCAATGTTGGTAATTCTTTAACAGTATGCTTATTAAAGCTTACTTGCATCTTACAGTCTCTGACAAGCTTACCTGATGGTCATTAAACCATTGCTGCTTAAACACAGAGCAACAGGCACTGCAAGTACATGCATTTTCTGAATAAGAAGCATAAATCAACAGTATAAAAATATGACAGAAAACCAAATGTTTTGCAAAACTATGGACAGATGAAAAGCCACTGTAGTACTTGTATCTACCTTGGATGGGGGGATACTCTGCACACTTACACTGCATAACCGCTCCTTGCCTTACTTGGACACATCCAGAGTCACTACGTGGGGGAGTGGGGTGCATCAAGTATATCACAATTTGAAATGTCTCTGGCTGAGAGTGATGGCCCTGACACATTTGTCATACCTCTCAACCTCAGAGCAAGAAATCTGGGAAAAGCCATAAACAGAAGTGGGACAAAGGCCCAAACATAAGGACATTTTTTAATACTGCTCTTATAAACATAGTAAGATAATAGAATAGTAGGTCTTGCATTAGTATGAATTTTCTGTAATGTATGAAATCTGAAACTCAAATATCTGCTAACTTTAGTCTTTAATGATTTGCCACTAATTTGCCAGAAACCCACAATTTTATGAAAAACGGAAGAAAAACGTGATGCAAAAATACAAAATAGCCACACAATTCAGCTGGGAACCTGTTAAAGAAGGGACTCTTTTTTAATATTAGTACTGTTAACTTGAGCAACTGACAAAATAAGAGAATCTACATGCATTTCTGAAATTAAAAGTAATCTATAACTCTGATCATTACAATTATTTATTAATTGTAAACCCTGCACGTTTTCTTCCAAATTTGCCATTTTGCAGAGGGATTATAAGGGAGAGCAACATTTTGAGCCAAAATCAGGGACAGTTGAGAGGTTTGGATATACCTAATTCTATAAAGCGATTTATTTGCGCATACCTCTTAACCCAGGAAATTTGGACAAGGCCAAATATATTGGGGAAACATACAAACAGTACTAAAAACTGCTCTAGTATAAACTTAGACAGTTGACAGAATACCAAGTCTTGCATGCATTTTTCTGAAGGGTATGATGTCTGAAACTCAATATCAGGCATTATTTAGTGACTTCATTCCTAAATGATTTGCCAGAAAACCACAAATGTTATGAGGAACAAATAAAACATAAGAAGCAAAATTCTATTAATTTTGCAAAAATCTGGGTAGTTGAGAGGTATAGTTCAGCCAGGGCTGTCTGAGTTTGCCGCCCTTCACCCCTTATAAAATCATGGTCAAATGGGGCCTTTCCCTGCAGCTATTCCAATGTCCCATTACTTGGCTATTTTGCGCCATTTACCATAAACACTGTAATGTGCATACTGCTTTACTTCTATGATGATGTGGAGTTCATTTACAAGTTCAATTTTACATTTTATAGTACAAACACTAATATACATCTGCTAAACAAAGAAATGCAGTCTCACAATGAAAATCGACTTAGCATTAAAACTCTCTGCCCTTGAAACTCACATTCATTGAAAAAGCATTGAAACCCACATTCAAAGAAAATACATCTGGCAAGTGGCAGATAAAGATTAACTGTGGGCTGTTTTCACATCATAGGCCCCTTGCACAGGAAACATACACGTGTCATTTGATATACCTTCCTGATTGTATTAAATTATATTCCTTGTATAATACAGTACAGTTGTTAGAAGACATTTTAAATTTGTTTTGAACATTTTCCAGTAAACAATGAAAGAAAATGCATGCACCAATAATGACAAAACTGCCCAATTCAGGACATTTCCATCACAAAAGTCTACTCAGACTTCTACAATCCACCAGTATCAGAAAATACGCACAATCTCTGCAAAAGTAAAAGTCATCTAAATAATTCCACATTAAAGAGATCTGTAACTAATGAAGAGGTTGCTGCTAGCACACAACTTTATATTTCATTGTTTCATCTACAAATAAAGTGCCTCTTGCCCTTGAGGAATAAATTGCCTATGTTACATAAAAATTTATAAGCTAGTAATATTGCAATAGGAAATGGATGGCAAACTGATAACAGGTTCATCATTACTGGGTATCTCTGCCAAATAGGACATTCTCAGGACTGCAGCAGCCACCCCCTTTAAAATTACAACACACTACAGTATCAGCAATGCATCTATATACTGTGGGAGTAGAACCCAGAGCCTTCTGCATCAAAAGCAAGCACACGACCTGTTGTGTTATTAATAATGCAAGCAGACTCAGCATAAGCAGCACTAAACTTCTCTTCAGGCTCTTAGCTCCTTGTAAAATCCACTCGACACTCAACTGTATCTTTCAACTTTCAAGCGCAAGAAATCTAGAAAAAAGGCAAAATTTATTTGGGGGGACACAAAAACTAGGGGCACATTTTAAACATTGCTTGTATAATCTTGGAAAGTTGCTAGAATGAAAAGCTGTGTTACTACCATGCATTTCAATCCCAAGTCTTGAACCCAGGACTCTGTGCACTAGAGTCAGAGGAACATACAACTATACCAAATCAGCTGTTTTTTGAGAGGTAGGTAGACTGAAACTTAAATGGCTATCATTTAGTGAATTCAGTTCTCACCATAGCTCTCAACGTCTTAGCACAAAACACCTAGACAAAGCCAGTAATGAGGGAATACAGCTCCCAAACATATTCAGTGAATTCAGTTCTCACCATAGCTCTCAACCTGTTAGCAGAAAAAACCTGGACAAAGCCAACAGTGGGGGAATACAGCCCAAAAAATAGGGACAAATTTCAAATATTGATCTTATAAACAGAAAATTGCTAGAATAAAAGGTTTTGTGTTGCCATGTACTTTCTGAAGAATATGAAGTCTGAAATTCAAATGCCTTTCATTATTTTCCAGAAAACCACAGATTTTAATGGGAACAGAGCAGAAATATGAAACAAAAATTTCACAAGTGGTGGTGGGTAGGGAATTCAAACTCTTGCTATCTACTCCCAAGGTGCAGGGTTTGAGTCTAACAACCACCAGGTATATTTCCTCAGTTCTTTCTAGTCACTGGGGCATTTCACACACACACTACCTAAGCTTCATTAATTCAAATGATCCTCAACTTGCTTTGAATCCTGAAAGCCCCACAAGACAGCAAGTCCTTGTTCCTGTAAGAGCAGGCTCCAGCCTGCAGATGTTGCAGTCTGATCCCCTTCTGTCTTCCTAATCCAGACTGGTTCACCAGCAGTCTGGATTCTTGTATGGAGTTCTGCGAACACCAATCACACATACTCAGAAGTTTGGGACAACTTGCATTTGTTTTTATTTCATTTTTTTCTTTTTTTTCTTTAAGTTTGTTTTATTTTCTGGGAGGTGGGGGCCACAGTCCTGCAGTCCAATAGCACGAGCTGCCCCTGCCAACCTGGGTAACAATAGGAAAAGCAATACTTCTTCTTAATAGTGAGCCTGCAAACTATCCTAAAATCTATAGATCAATAGCTTGCCTTTTGAATCTGTATAAACTATATAATGGAATTGATGCTAACAGAGTTTATAATCATTTAGAAGAAAACTTAATCATGCGAAATAGAACAAAAGGGGAATAAAAAAGTCATATGGACATTTTTATTCATATGGAACAAACAATCATTTGTTGTTAAAATCATATTGGAGAATTGTAGAAAGAGGAAGAATCTAAGTATGGCATGGATAGACTACAAAAACCTTTGACAGCATCTCAAATATATGGGTAAATGAGACACACCCTACATTGTTTGATTGATTCCATTACAGTGACAAACCAGTTTATAGCTAAGCTATGATAAAGTACAAATTATTATCCTAAGGATAAAAATTCAAATGGGGATATTCTAGAGTAACTCTTTGTCACCGCTGCTCTTTTGTCTTGCCCTTAACCCACTAAGCTGTCTACTTAACAGATTGGGTCATGGTTACACTTTGGATCCCAGAAAACTACAATATATAAAAACTTCTAATTTTATTTTCGTGGATGATTTAAAACTCTATAGTTCTTCAGATGAGGAATTGAAAGCACAACTGCAAGAGGTCAAAACTTTCTCAGATAATATGAAAATGTCATTTGGTCTTGATAAATTTGCAAAGCAACCTTTAAAGCAGGAAAGCTGCAGCGGGTCTATATCACATTGTCGAACTTTTAAAAGTTCAAACATCATATGGTCGACACCATATGATTGAACTTTTAAAAGTTTGAACGTTTCAATGGAGATCTCTGTACAGTGCAGAATGGGAACATTTCCCTTTTCTGCACTGTAGTGTGATCTTGGAGTTGGCATATTTAAAGAACGGGGGTATGGGGGTGCAAGGGGTCTTTGTCCATATGCTTAAACTGTTCAGGTAGGTTTTTTTCTTTAGTTTATTTTTTATTACATTTTCGAACTTTTAAAAGTCCGAACATATGGTGTCGACCATATGATGTTCGAACTTTTAAAAGTTTGATTATGCAATATAGACGCACTGCAGCACCAAGAAAATATTAGTCTGGAACAAGAATGTGATATGTAGGAACTTTAGCAGGACAGAATGTGGAAATATTTGGGAATTGTTGAAGAATCAACAATAAAACATGCAAATGTGGACAAAACATAGTAAGGAATATTTTAAAAGACTAAAATTAATACCAAAAACAACCCTGACATCTAGGAACAAAGTCCAGGCTATAGACTACTTTGGTATTCCTGTTCTAAATTACAGCTTTGGGGTGACTGACTAGCCCCAAAAGATATTGGATCAGTTGGACAGGAAAACAAGAAAAATGCTTCATGCTTATCCAATGACTTATAAAAAATAGTGTACGCCAATATTATATTGTCCCCATCCTGAAGGAGGTATGTGCCACCTTGAAATTGATTGCATGTATAGCTCTGCAATCATAGGACTACATACATATCTACTGACCTCACAAGATCCAAACATAATGAATGTTTTAAAACACAGGAGAACAAGTCTAAGATGACTTCCCTGCTTAGTTTAGCAGAAGTATATTGGTGTCAAGGGAGAATTGAAATCAAGCCAGAAGTAGACAAAAATCAGGCAGCAACTGAATATGCCAAAAAAAAAAAATATATATATATATATATATATATATATATATATATATATATATATATTATATAAAGTGAGGGATCAGATGAGAAGGCAAGAAATGTGGAAAAGGCATACATATACAGTGGATATAAAAAGTGAATAGCATTTTTGGATAACATCAGAGATTAAAACAATAGTAATTTCCTGAACTTTAATCATTTTAACTTAGGAATGGGGTCCATTCCTATCATGGTGTTAGAAACCCAAAAGTTATGGAGAAATTACACCATCAGAATATCACTGTCTTACACTAGTCAAAGCCAACTGTCTGCTGTTTCAGCAATGAGCCAATCTACTCCTTGGCTCCCAACCTTTCCGGCTCGTGAAATAAAACTCCTGCCCTTTTCTTTCCGTTAGCTTACTTGGACAGCCTTTGTCACATTTGTCATACAACACATATTTCATAGTCACTCAGGGCCACTCTTGTAAGCATCAAAACCCCGATGTCAGTGCCCTAACACCTCCCTTTGTAACCTTGGATCCAATCTTTAGAGGCATCTTCCCTCAAATCTTAAAGACATCTCTAACTAGTCCTTCTTTCAGGCACAATTTAAAGAACATTTCATACCACAAGCTTCTTGTAAATGCTATGATTCAGGTCATGTGACCTGCTTTCCTTACTCTCTGATGCATACTGCCTATCATTTTTGTTGTGATATTTCCTCTCTAACTCCTAACATGTCACTACTCTAACTGATACAAATATTGTATATTGTAGTTTCTGCTGAATACCTTCTTAAATCATTTTTTCTATTGTATATTAACTATTCCTTTGCTTTTGATGTGCTCTTTTATTGTATAAATCATGTTTATGTTTTCTACTTGATGTGTGTTCACATTCTGGACTAAGACTAAAACTGGCCCAGTGGGATCAGTGCTCTACCCCAGTTAACAAATTGTATCAGTAAATAAATAAATAAATGAACACTATACATACCAATATGCATAAACGCAAATATGTAGCTGGTGTAACCCCTGCAATAAAATAGATCGTATATTGTATGTATGCATATATGTGGGTTAGTGTTGCTGCCTTCCAGCAAGAGGTTTTCCAGTTCGATCCTTGGCTGGGGTGCCTTCTGTGCAGAGTCTGCATGTCCTCCCTGTGGTCATGTGGGTTTCCTCCGGGTGCTCCAGTTTCATCCCAAAGACATGCTGTAGGTGGATTGAACACTCCAAATTGGCCCTAGTTGTGTGTGTGTGTGTGTGTGTGTGTGTGTGTGTGTGTGTGTGTGTGTGTGTGTGTGTGTGTGTGTGTGTGTGTGTGTGTGTGTGTGCCTTCTGTGGAAGGTTGGGTGCTGGGCTGGCAACTCGACACTGTAAAACTCCACTGCCAATCATGAGCAGATGGGTTATCAGCTGTAGCAACCCTTAACTGGGAAAAGCCAGACGAAGAATTGTGTGTGTGTGTGTGTGTGTGTGTGTGTATATATATATATATATATATATATATATATATATATATATATATATATATATATATATATATATATATATATATATATATATATATATATATATATATGTATATATATATATATATGTGTATATAGATATATATATATATATATATATATATATATATATATATATATATATATATATATATATATATGGGTCTACTTTAAAATACCGACACGCCACTTAGCCGACACGCAAACCACGAGACCAGATAACCGACAACACAAAAACCGACAACGCAAAACACGAACACCATTACACCGACACACGAGCGTAAACAACACATTACACTACATAGCATAGCCACTAGCCCTAACCCAAACCCTAACCCTAAGGTCCGACACTATCGCACACTCACCCTACCTGCACCCTAACCCTAACTCACTTAACCCACCCCTAACCCCAAGGTCCGACACTATCGCACACTCACCCTACCTGCACCCTAACCCTAACTCACTTAACCCACCCCTAACCCCAAGGTCCGACACTATCGCACACTTCACCTACCTGCACCCTAACCCTAACTCACTTAACCCACCCAAAAACATAAAGCCTGTCACTATCGCACACTCACCCCACCCGCACCCTAAACCTAACTCACTTAACCCGTCCCTAAACTACAGTCCCTCACTATCACACACTTACCTTACCTGAACCCTGACTCCGACACTAACACACACTCACCTTTCCCACACCCTAACCCAAAATCCCACAATATCGCACACTTACCTGACCGCTCCTAACTCCGTCACTGTCGCACACTTACCGAGTCGCGCTCACACATTACCCTTGTCGGTCTTTCCGCTGTCGGCAAATTACCCTTTCGGTAAACTTACCTGTCGGTCGTTTGGTCTTCGTCTTCCGCGTGTCGGGGAATCGTCGGTTCGGTCAACTAAAGGGGACCCATATATATATATATATATATATATATATATATATATATATATATATATGCAACATTCATATAACTTGTGATCCTATTTTATTGCATGCTTACGCCTATCTCTCCATGTATGTATATGCATATAAATATACATACACTCTCTCTCTCAATATATATATATATATATATATATATATATATATATATATATATATATATATATATATATATATATATATTATATATATATATCTATATGGGAACACTTTATAAGCTCAAAATACTGAAATCTCGAAATTTAGTATCTCGAGTTCATAAAGTGGAAGGCTCAGAAGATCACAACCCCAGAAGTGAGAAATTCAAAATCTCGAATGTGGAAGATTTTGAATTAGCATTTCTGGTTTTGTGCTGTGTTCATGGCTTCAGGTAAGTGGTTCTGTTTAGGGTTGTTGGGTAGGGGCTGTAGTGTGTTTTAGTGTGTGTTGTTACTGTGATGTGTGTGTGCGAGAGAAATGTAGTTTGTGTGGTGGTGTTTTGTCTCTGTGTGTATGTAGTGCGACCTTGGACTTAGAATATTTAAGTGGGGGAGGTTTGAGGGGTGCAAGCCCCCTGCATATCATAAGATTAGGTGTGTGTGCTTATTTAGTTGTGTGCGTGTGTTGTAATGGTGTTTGAAAGTGTTGGGAGTTTGAATTTCGCTGCTTTGCGGTTTCGGGATTTAGGGCTTTGTGATTGTTTAGTTTCGGGTATTTGGATTTTCTACTTTATAGGCTCGAGATTCTGCAATTCAAGATTTCAGAAGTTCGATCTTATAAATGAATCCATATATATATATATATATATATATATATGTATGTATATATATATATATATATATATATATATATATATATATATATATATATATATATATATATATATATATATATATATATATATATATATATATATATATATATATATACATATAGATATAGATACACATACACACACACACACACACACACACACACACACACACACACACACACACACACACACACACACACACACACACACACACACACACACACACACACACACACACACACACACACATACAAACACACCCACACATAGACAAACTGAGTTCAGTGTTTGTTTACAAACATATGTTAATATACATGTATACATGCACACCTTTATATACTTATAAAAAGAGGGCTGCTAAGTGGATATGATAACAAATTTTTATCTGACACAAAACATATTTTTAAGTTATCACTCTGTGCATATCATTAAACTTTACCAAACTTTAAGTGACATCAAATGTTTATCACCAAACTATGTATCAGCAATTGCCATATCTCTGTCCATTAAAAAGAAGAGAAATGGAAACATAACACATGCAGATGTACACAGAAGATTACTTAACACCTTTGGGTACTGTCACCATTGTCTGCAGCAATGTGACTCAATGAACCATCAGAGCATGTTCTCCATTTGGATGAAATGGGCATCCTGCCCTCCCTTCTGCACCTGTGCAAGTGATGATAAATGTCTCCTGCCCATTGTACATTGCTGCTTGGGTTATCTATGTTTGATGCACAAAGTGGCCATTTGAGTAAGTACAGCTTGGTGTTGGGTTTGCAGGCTTCATATTTATTGTACTTAACTCTTGTATAATCATATTGTAAAACTACATGAAATCTGCTGCCTCTTTGCTAGTGATATAGTATATGCTGCTCAACTCCCATCTGGTATGATCATCCCCTGCTGCTGGCTCATTCTTATTGCCCTTATAGCTCCAGGGTGACACTGCACACCACTGTCATAGCAGCTGCAGCAAGCTCCACCAGGGCATAACCAATTACTATGGCTGTGACAACCTGCAACATTCTTTCAACATGTGCTCAGTTTGTACACAGGCATATAGATGAGTTCAAATATGCTGCAGACATAGCTCCATTACACAACATTTTTACCTTTCTGAATTGCTTATGCATCTTGTTTTGCCTTCTTGTCTTACTTGGTGCGTTGTTATGCAATCATTAGCACATAACATGATTAATCACATAATTTTAGCTAGCTATACAGTTTGCTTATTTTTTGAATCACACACCTCGTGCATAGCCTATCACTGTGAAATCCATTAAGCATGATGCAGTAATGTTTTCTGAATCTGCAGCATATTTTTTTTTCACAAACAAAACTATTTTATTAGCCTTTGTTTAGAGCTCCTGGATGCTAACATTTTCTTTTATACCAGGATAAACCCTGTCATTTAGTTTCAGTAGCATAGCAAAGATAATGTGAAGGAAGCAGCCACCCTGAGCGCAAGGTGTTGGGGGGGGGGCATGATTGGAAAACAACTCAGCATTCTTTTCTGTGCTTTCATTTCTGGATGCTGGTACAGAAAGTTACTTCAGTGATTCAACACTTTGTATTTGTTAAGAAACAGTAACAAGCCAGTTAATGCAGCAATTGTATTGAAGGTGGCTGATCAGGGACTGGTTTCTGCTGCTAGATGATCTGTTTAGTTAGAATTGTTACCTTAATTCTTGTTGCTCACGGAATTAAGAAAAGTCGCTGTGAGTGGTAATACTTTCTGATTCACAGATAGCCCTATCATGGTACTTTATCATGAAGGTGTGCAGCACCACAGTGGGTTGTCTCAGTGGCCTAAATGCTAATGAGGGGTTCTGGGGGAGAAACCTATGCTAATTAGCTATGCAAACTCCCCTGCAATTTCTGTGGTAAGGAATTTACACAGCCAAGTGAATCAAAGAATTTCAGTTGTGTAAACTACACTGGCTGCTTATATTAATGAACATGGCCAAAAGCTCATGCTCATCCTTCTCATTAGAGGTAAGTGCCAGGGATTTTTGTAAAGTAGTACTGGGGTGTGTGTGTGTGTGTGTGTGTGTGTGTGTGTGTGTGTGTGTGTGTGTGTGTGTGTCTGTGTGTGTGTGTGTGTGTGTGTGTGTGTGTGTGTGTGTGTGTGTGTGTGTGTGTGTGTGTGTGTGTGTGTGTGTGTGTGTGTGTGTGTGTGTGTGTGTGTGTGTGTGTACATGTGCGTGTGCGTGTGTGTGTGTGTGTGTGTGTGTGTGTGTGTGTGTGTGTGCGCGTGTGTGTGTGTGTGTGTGTGTGTGCCTGTGTATGTGTGTGTGTGTGTGTGTGTGTGTGTGCATGCATGTGCATGCATGTATGTGTGTGTGTATGTGTGTGTGTGTGTGTGTGTATGTGTGTGTGTGTGGTGTGTGTGTATGTCTGTGTGTATGTGAGTGTATTTGTCAGCTTGATTGGGGGAGGGGGTGGGTGGGTATACATAAATCTGCATTTTTGGGGAGACAGTCCTACCTACAACATACCCCTAGACTAACAAGTTAATCCTGTAACAGGAATGCTCAATAACACAAAGGAGAATATTTAAATTATTACTGGGACTCACATAAAAAACTAATAGGGGAACAGGTCTGGTATCATTATGCATTGTGCACTCATTAAGAGGAATGCAAGAGGTGTGGTGTGTGTGTGTGTGTGTGTGTGTGTGTGTGTGTGTGTGTGTGTGTGTGTGTGTGTGTGTGTGTGTGCTTATGTGAGTTGGGGGGATACCTATGCCAATGCGATGCATCGGTCACCAGTGTTAAATATATCAGGAAAGCACTGATTTGCACATACAGCAGCTAAGGGCAATTCACAGCATGCCAATTAGATGATGATATATTTCTTTATTGTGACTCTCATGTCTCTGAATCACAAATCCCTTCCTCATTTAAACAGCCTTTTTTTGCAACAGCTGTTAACTCCAGCTCTGGGGTACTTTCTGATTCCATGAGACAGTCTTCACCTCTGTATGTAATTATCACACTGCCTAACACATGCAATTTATATTTATTGCTTTTTCCACCAGGGAAGACCATCTTAGTGCAACACCTCTTAGCAGTAGATGCTCAGGGAGAAAAGCCCCAATAACAATTTATAATGTATAAAATAAGAATTGCAGATACTGTAAGAGAGGACTGTATAGCCATGCATTAATAAGAGGATTAAGAGATACATGTAATAAATATACGTAGAATACATATAGTCACATAGAAACAAATCCGCAGCTCATATGTATGTTTAGGTTATGTGCAAACATGAAGTGAGTAATAGAAAAGCAGCACAGGAAATATGTGTTTATATATTTATAATGTACGAAACAAAAGATAGTGTACTGAATACAGAATATAAAATTAAGCAATAGTCTGCACTAAAGGCTGTGAATTAGAAATGTGATTAGCTAGGCTAAATATATGGTGTGGGTATAGGGGGATTAGTAGATGGGAAATAAGGCTGTGGATTAAGAAATGTGATTAGCTAGGTTAAATATATGGTGTGGGTATAGGGGGATTAGTAGATGGGAAATAAGGCTGTGGATTAAGCAATGTGATTAGCTAGGCTAAATATATGGTGTGGGTATAGGGGGATTAGTAGAATGGAAATAAGGCTGTGGATTAAGAAATGTGATTAGCTAGGCTAAATATATGGTGTGGGTATAGGGGGGTTAGTAGATGGGAAGTAAGACACTGGAGAGGAGGAAAGAGAGAAAAGTAGAATCCATACAGAAAGACTGAGGAAGTAAAAGATTGATAGGGGTCAGTAATGAAGAAAAAAAAGGCGATGAGGTGACAAGAACAATAAATATCAAAAGTGGCATAAGAGGGAGGAAAAGTAGATAGGGGTTAGTTTACTAGGGTGGTGTGTTAGAAGGATTAAGAAAGAGGGGGTATTGCATTGAGTTAAAATTATATGACTCATTATCCTGAGGAAGAACATAGTCAGAGCCATGAGTTCCTTAGGTGATCCTTTAGATATGTTTTGATGGAATTTAAGAACTGGACTTGCTTGAGAGTGACTGCGATTTTGTTCCCCATTTTAGACACAGTTTTGGAGTAGAAGTTGTCAACTGCTGAATTGTTCAATTTTCAAATTCATAGTAATTTATCTGTAGAGTGTAAGTGTCTGGGGGATTGTAGAAGTGGATGATGTTGGTAAGGGATGTGCAATTTTAAATGTTATAGATGAAGTGTGTCATGATGTGAATTTGGGATTATGTAAGGTAGTAAGGTATTTCTCACCAGCTCATTTCTTTGATGGACAGACAATAATGGGCACTATGTGGGAGATTCATGGCAAATTTAGATATTTTGTTATACCACTGCTCCAGTTTGTGTGATTGAGAGGTTGTCAGAAAGGGGGGATGGAGGTGGAGTGCTTCCATACAGAATGACTCAGTTTAGTTTTGATTCTGCACAAGGATCTTAGCTTTTGATGTGTGTTTTTCACTATGTGTTGAATGTGGAATTTCAGGTTTTCAACTATGCAGGCATTTAGGAGTTTTGAATAATGAATGAGTTAGATTTTTGTATGGTCAGAGGAACTTACAGGAAAGGTAGATTTTGAACTTCAAACTATATGTGGAGAAAGGAGTAGTTTTGTTTTCTCTTGGTTAAAGAATAGTTGTGAGATGGAGAGATATGTTTCAACTGTGCTGAAGGACTCATTATATTTTTGCATAGTATCAAGATAAGTTGTTGTCATTGGCATATTGCATTAATGCACTTTTATTGGATGTGGAAATGTGATTGATAAAGATATTAAAGAGTATGTGTCCGGAGATTGGTCCTTGTGGGACACCAACTGAAATGGGAAGAAAAGGTGAAAATTCATTTTCCCATTTGATGGGTTGGTATCTTTTGGTAAGATAGCTATGCCAGGAAGAGCTAGTGAGTCCAACACTGACAGGTTTTTGTAGGAGAATATGATGAGAGATGGTGTTAAAAGCTTTTGATAGCTGTAGAATGACAGCAGATTCTACATTGCTGTCATTTCTATTATAGTTAACAATCTTAATCAAGCTAAGAAGGGCAGTGGTGGTGATATACTAAGGTAGAAACTGTATCTTTTTTACAATTGTGGCTGAAACTAGTTTTAGGGAGAAGAAATTAGGGTGATTGCTGAGCTGCAGTGTTATTTGTAAGGCAGGTGGGGTTTCACTGTTGAACAGGGTAGAAAATGGTTTGCCAAAGTATGAGTCAAAATGTGTGCTGGTATTTTCTGAGGGATTGGAACTGGTTATGGTGGGTGAAAGAGGCGAGGAACAGCAGGGGTGAGCATGTTGGTTTATGGAGCCCCAGAATTGATTTACAGTTTAAGACTTTTGTCCTGGAAGTTTTTATAATGGGATTATTTACTTTAAAATTATGTTGGGTGATGTTCCTGAGATGTTACTTGATTTGGAGGTTAGCTTATGTTTTGTTAGAAGGCCAACATGTCTAAGCTTTTTCCCTTAGTTTCATAAGTTGTTTGGTGCTCCTGGATAGCCAGGGGGCTGGACTGGTTTTTACTCATTTTGTTCTGAATGGAGGGAACGCATTTAAAATATCCAGGAACATATTGTTAAATGCAGATACTCCTTCATCAACTGTAAGATGTTTTAAGTAGGTCCAACTACAAAGTTGTAGGGTGGAGATAAATGTGTTGTTATCAAAGCTGGAGAAATTACAAATTGAGTTAAAGTAGTGATGTCTTTGAATATTGGGTTGCTGTCATTTAATAAAGATTTAATAAAGGTGAGGAGATGGTCACTTAGGGAGATTGGTAGGGTACCAGTGGAAAAGATTTTGTTAAGGGAGTAAGAATCCAGGCAATGTTAGTTCTCTTACTATTGTTTTTTTATTAAAGTAGGTTGGAGAAGGGATAGGCTGTGTGAGGCCGTATACATTGAGGCATTGGTCAGGCTGTCAGAGGAAAGAGAATGACAATATTAAGAGTCAGGAAGTTATGACTGTGTATACACTTCATCTCAAGAACTGGACATCTTGAGAAATCTAAGCACTTGACACTTAAGGACACAGTCCCTAGCAAGTCACTCAGAACACATGCTAAGCAATGACCTTTATACTAACTCAAAACAATGGCCTAGCATATGTT
Organism: Protopterus annectens; assembly: GCF_019279795.1. Lineage (NCBI taxonomy): Eukaryota > Metazoa > Chordata > Ceratodontiformes > Protopteridae > Protopterus > Protopterus annectens. The sequence continues at coordinate 1,555,377,819 of NC_056728.1, read as the reverse complement.
TGCCAAAGCAAAAAGTCAGACACACATCCTGTCAACCCAACACCAGTTAGAAAGTGTCATGTGCAGCAATGGCAGGAAGAGTCTTCACAAATTATTTTGCCCACTAAGAGTGACAATCAGATGTCAGTATCACACTGTTTTGTAAAGCACAACAAAACACTATATTATTTCATATCAGCACATTCATAACCCAATTCTCAACCAGCAGTCATCATCACAGTGTATCATATCAAGAGCAATAAAACTGCATTTAGTCAATCACAAATAAGAAAATTCAAATAAGGAAGCATAATACAAACTAAATTAAACATAAATTAATATCATGTCGTATAGCAAAGCTTGTAGAAACCCCATAAGAGGCACTCAACCTCCAACCGCAACCAATTTCACAAAGAGGTGTAGCTGCATAAAGAAATCATTGAAGGGGGGGCATGGGTACATGCACAGATGAAATCTCTAATTCTAGCCCCCTTACCTCACAGTTACTGTAAAATGAGTAATGTGATGCTTTTCATAATGTATTATAACAATGATAGTAATTACCTTAAACTGAGTGCATAAGTAAACTTTTGTGCCATATTCCATTGGTCTAGACAGCAAATATAAAAATAAGTAAGCAGACAATATTGTAGCACATTAGCTGACAAGGCACAGATGCAGACGTCACTGACAATCGGCCTCAGGCTTTTGAAGAACTATGAGCACACGATGTTACTATTAACTCTTTCACAGAGCTTATGGGAGAGCTAGTTGTGCGCATTCAACAGATAAAATTCATATCAGTGAGTCATGACATGCAGCTAGAGATGATTCAAGCCACACTTACACAACAACAAGCTGAGTTTACTGAACAATGTGCCATAGCAGCCATGGATTCCAGGGACCTTGAAGAAATGCAGGTTCATCAAAGTGCCATTGTACTTCCTAAATCATGACTATTCCACTATCAAGACACTTGAGTTAAAAATTGAAAATCAATACACTTTTCCTTTGTGCAATAACTTAAGAATAGTTGGTCTTCCTGGAAAAAAAAAACAGAAGGCATGGAATATATCTAATTGAGAATTATTTCCCCTCCACCATAGAATGGACCCCTAGAATCACACCTTGCATAAGCACAAACAGTCAGGTCATGACTTTTAATAATGAAATGCATCATCTTAAATGACTGTGAAGCATTTCTACATAAGACCATATAACTGGATCCAAAGCTTACCTTAGCCAATCACCACATGTCCAACTCACACCACATTAAAGTCTCTGGTTGTATAACAAATACAAATTAATGGTCCTCATTTTTAAAAAGCTGCAGAGACGTCTGTAGAACTACACTATCTGAGTAATTTATATATGGTAAGAAGCAGTCTGCAAGTCACTTTTAATAAGAAGCCTAGCAATTTCTTAACAGCCATTGTGGTGACCCGTAGTACTCATATATGTAATCTGTTGAAGTTGTTGTCTCATCAGTTAGTTCTATTAAAAGAAGGGCCATGCATCCCAAGATATCAACAAGCACATACCCAGTAAACTAATGTAGGAATCTCAATTAATCAAGGCTTTTAGGAGACATGGTGAGTACTACTCATATGCCTTGCATGGGTACTATAGTTACTTAAAAGTCTGCTGTACAATACCTTTATTCAATATGCACTTTACAGTGTTTTTTTGGTGCATGGCATATATATGTAAAAAGTAGGTACCACTGTAATACAGTAGACATAGAACAGGAATACATATATAGGGACCTCTAAAAGCTTTGTTTTTCTTTTTCTTTTCTCTTTCCACCATCTCCCTATACAAGGTGATTCATAAAATGTCACACAATTTTCATTCAATACAGGTATAATTTATATTTGCCTTTTTATAGCAGCATCTACAGCAAATATCTTAAACCAGAATTCCCACTAGGGTGCAATTCCTGTAGCTCAGAGGGTGTTACCTGTATAGGTAACACTTTTTTTTTTCATTTTTGTTTTCTCACTTTTAAATATAAAGATTTACTAAGTTATAGTCCCCCATTGTTACCTGCGACTGAGTTTCTAGTAGGTCTGGTATATCTATTTAATGATAGTTGACCAAGAATTTGTGTAGATTACTGGGTTGTAAACATGGGCTGATTTTGTTGTAGTTCTCTTCTAGCTGGCTAGGTGTTGCAGCATGCAACACTCCTTAACACAGGGTATAAGTCCTTGTGACATGTAGGCAGAAACAGACAGCAGATTGCCTCTAACAGCAGTACTGATATAATAGTTTAGTACACTAATATTTTTGTGAACTGAAATGTTAAAGGAATTTTGCCAAAGCTACTTTTTGATGTGTACAAAAATGCAAATCACAAATTGTTTTTTGCAAGAGACAATGACAACAAAAAAAAGTGTGCAGGGGCTGCCTTCATACAGTGGTGCATTTCTATCACATGAGTTGTACTAAGATTGCTAAAAAGGGTACAGGCATTTTTTTTTGCATAACAATCTGTGAGGTGGAAAAAAGAAGCTTGCTGGTCTAACCAGATGGGTCATCCTTCATGTTCAGTTATCGTGGAATCTTGCTGTAGTGGCTAATTATTATGGCCCAAGCAAATATAATTTAAAGCCTTTGATGGCTGTTGCCCATACTCTTTAGCATACCTATCAATTGTACAGATTTTCACAGAATGTCCAATTTTTCTGTTGCCCATACTCTTTAGCATACTTATCAATTGTACAGATTTTCACAGAATGTCCAATTTTTGTCTCATAATTTTAGTACATTTTCCATAAAATCTGTTTTTCTAGAAAATTAGTGGCAAATCATTAAAGACTGAAGTTAGAAAATAATGGCAGACATATGAGTTTCAGATGTCATACCCTTCAGCAAATTCATGCTAATGTAAAATCTGTTATTCTATCAACTTCCTAAGTTTGTTCATAGGTTCATAGGTTCATAGGTTCATACTAGGCTATCTGCCCTAGGGCATTTATAAGCCTAGCCATAGTGTGTTTGGCTTTTGCCACCCATTTTAAATTAATTTTGCTATGCCCTTTTTCGAGGTTAGTATACTGTGCCTCTGTCTAACAGTGACACAGAAGTGATACCCGGGGTAAACCTAAGATCTCCCATCCACTCATCAAGATTCCTCTTGAAGAGAGTCAATGAGGGACTCTGCCTAACCTGGACTGGGATTTTATTCCAGAGTGAAGGGAGCCTCTGGGTTATGAATCTGTCCCTCCAGCATGTCCTATTTATTTCAGTGCTGAGGTTCAAGTCTCTCGAGCGCATAGCTCGATGGGATTTGGATTTTCTGAGGTACAGCATGTCCATTAATTCCGGGTTGGACATGGCTTTATACGTCAGGCACAGATTGCCTCTGAGTAGGTGGTATGCCACTGAGTAGAGCTGGAGTTTCTTTAACCGGGCAGCATATGGCATCTGTTTGAGCCCTTTGATCCTCTTGGTGAGGTACTTTTGGGGTCTTTCCAGTTGCTGCAGGTGTCTGGTAAGGTACATCCCAAAAGGGGCATTGTACTCAATTTTGGGCCTGATGAGGGATGAGTAAAGAGGCACGATGACCTCCCCTGATCTAGATGTGAATCCCTTCATGATTAGGTGGGCTATATAAAATGTTTTTCTAACCACTTTGGCCACGTGGTTGTCAAATGAGAGATTGCTATCAACTTGGGTCTCCAGGTCCCTAATTACTTCTTCTGTACTTAATGGATTACCACCTATGTGGTAATTTGTGGGCACTTTGTTTTTGCCAAAGGGGATGACTATACACTTTTTGGCATTTAGCTTGAGGCCATGGCTCTGGCACCAGTTGTCTGTTTCTATGAGGCCCTTTTGGAGGATGCTTGTGTCGGCTGGAGAGTTGATTATGGTGCCCAGTTTGCAGTCATCTGCGAACTTGTTCAGCCGCAGTCCTTCCATGTTGGCCTGTACCTCCAAGAAATATATACTGAACAAGAGAGGTCCCAGGACTGAGCCTTGTGGGATGCCACTTGTAACTTGTTTGGAGTCTGACATGGCTCCAGCAATTCTAACCATGTGGGTTCTGTCCTTGAGCCAGTTTGCAACCCATCTAGTGACATAGGGGTTTATATTTAAGCTTGTGAGCTTATCTATAATGCCCGAGTGGGGTATTGTATCGAAGACATTTGTGAGGTCCAGGTAGGCTGTGTGGCCACCTTCCCCTCATCAATGGCCTTGGTGACTGTTTCAAAGAAATCAACTAGGTTTAAGAGGCAGGATCTGCCCTTAACAAAGCCGAACTGGGTAGGATCCAGTGCCTGTAGGTCCCCAGTATCTTTATTTATGAGGTCCATGATGATTCTTTCCATAGCTTTGCAGACCAAGCTAGTCAGGCTTATGGGGTGATAGTTTCCAGGATTCGTTGAGGCACCACCTTTGTGGAGAGGGACCACTGTTGCTGTATGCCACTCTTTGGGTACATATCCTGTAGTAAGGCTGAGATTGAACAGTAGTTTTATGTTTGGGTTTAGCTCTTCTTGGAGTTCATGTAGGATGCAGCCCTGGACACCGTCTGGTCCCATTGATGCTGTGTTTTTTGCTTTGGAGAGGGCAGCTCTTACCTGAGCATCTGAGATGTCAGGGGGGCAGCACTCTGCTGGGATAGATATTTGCCCTTTTGGTGGGGAGGGGGGGGAGAAGTTTGCGCTGAACCTGTCAGCTAGGATGTTGGCAATGTCTCTGGGTTCGGTGTGTTTTTTGTCATTTTGGACAAATTCTGAGTATATCTGGGAATTCCCACCCAGGTTTCTAACATAACTAAAGAAAGCCTTGTGATTATCCTTAGTGTCCTGTGCAATTTTTCTCTCAAAGCTGGCCTTAGATGATTTTATGAGTGCCCGTAGTTTTTTGCTAATACTGATCAGAGATGCCTTCCCTTTTTGGGATTTTGCTCTATCATGTAGTAGCATCCTCCTTCTATTGTATAGTTTGTTTATGGCTGGGGTCCACCAGACAGGACGTCTGCCTTTGGAGGATTGGGTCTTGGTTTTATTTGGGATTGCATGATCCATGCATTCCTGAAAGTGTTCATAGAATGCGTTTATAAAGGATTCTGTGGTCTGGGCCATATTTTCCACAGGCCCGGGGGCTTTGAAGGATTCCACCTTGGTTTTGAGGAGTGTGAAATTTGCTTTAGAGAAGTTTTTCACTGTGGTTTTCAGGGCAGGGGTGGAGTCGGGATGTGAATATCCAGTGAGATTAGTTTATGGTCTGATCTTACCAGTGAGGGATAAACTTCTGGTCTGGAACATAGAGTCCCCATGTTGGTGATGATCAGGTCCAGTATGTTTTCCCCTCTTGTGGGAGTGGTAACAAGTTGTTCCATAGCATTTGAGTTTATAAATTCTAGGAACCTTTGGGCTAGGGTGTTGGAGCTAGAGTAATGCTCCCAGTCTATGTTTGGGTAGTTGAAGTCGCCCAATATAATGGTGTTTGGAGAGACCTTCATATTTTCCAGTGTTCTCAGGAAGGCCGAGTGGGGTTCCTGGGTTTGGGAGGGTGGAAAGTAGCAGGCTATAAACTGGAAGGCAGTTTTACCCACTGTTAGTTGCACATGGATAGTCTCTGATGCTTCGTGCTGTGCCACCAACCTGGAGGTGTGGGTATCTTTGACAAATATTGATACTCCCCCTCCTTTTGTGGTTCAGTCCAAGTTTTGGGGCCAAAAAGCATGGTATGAGGTATAACCTGGTAGTGCTGGGGTGCTCTCAGGAGCCTTGAACCAGGTTTCTGTTACTGCACAGATATCAATGTTCTCCATGTTAAGGAGAGTTTTGAGTGCGTGCATCTTGAGGTTTAGACTTCTGGCATTGAGTAGCATTACTCTTAGTTTCTTATCCCTTGTGATACCTATGGAGGTGGGTTTGTCTTTTGAGCCTTGCCTAAAAAAGGCACTATCGGGGTAGCAAGAGCCTTTGCCAATATCCAAAAGCCCAGGGGTGACAGGTGCAAGCCGTCCCTAGTGAAGTATCGTGGCTTGTCGAGCATGTCATCCCAGGCTGACAGGCATTGGATCCCCTTTGAATGACACCAATATTTAAGCCAATTGTTGAAATTGATCATCTTGTCTTCATATTGTGGCATCATTATTGGTGAGGGTAAGATGCTACTCAAGGTCAGGGTCATACCGGCCTGGGCCACATGCTCAGCGAGCTCCTCTATGTCTCTTTTCATGTAGTCCAGGGAGGTACGTCTCAGGTCATTCACACCAGCATGGACAATGACTGAGTCATATTTGTACTTGCCTTGGAGTGACCTGAGTGCTTGTGTTATGTAGTGGATCCTAGCGCCCGACAGGCAGCTCACCGTGACCTTCTCCTTGTTCAGCCTGGTGAGCGGGACGTCAGTGTGCCTGATGATATTGTCACCTTTTACAAGTGTATCAGGTGTGTTGCTTAGCCTTAATGGCTGTGACTGTTCGGCACACTGGCTTTGTGAGCTATGTGTTGCACGTGTTTTGTTTTGGGGTAGCGGTTGCTTGGGTGTCTGCTTTGGAGGTCTCTGCTGCTTAGGCAGATTTTTATTTAGAGCCTCCGAGTATGTTTTTGTGTGTTTATGTGTTTGGCTTGCTGTCATGGTAGGTCTATGTGAGACTGGAATTGTAGTGAGTGTGGTTTCCTTCTCCTCCTGACTGGTTTCGCCAGTACTGAGTTGAGAGAGCTTAGCCTCCAGTATGGCTATATGGTTGCATCTCTCACATGTGTTGGAATTTGTTGGGAGGAGGAGAGGGTTGTCTGTTTACATGAGGCAGTTGTAACATTGCCTCAAGATTCCCAGATTCACCAGCTGGACCAGAGAGGAGATTGATAACTGACCTTTGGACATGCTAGAATAGTATTGGGAATTCCTTTATAATTGAAAAAAGGGCCAATGGGGAACAAGGTACTCAAGGGGAGTTTGTGAGGGTGTAGTGCTTTTAATTTTTTAGTGCTGACTTATATAATTGCTTTAGTGAGCAAGTGCCAGGTATCTTAAATGCAATGTGTTACAGGTAACTTAAATGCAAAAACGACAAACAGTAACTTTCTTTCAAGTGAAACAAGGAAATAAGTACAGTAAGCAATGCAGATTTCACTAGGGATCCACAGAAGTGCTGAAAAGCCGCGTTTTAGGTGGAATTAGCGTTTTAGGAAAATAACAAGCAAACAAACAACAAGCATACAAACAAAGCTAGATTCAGCAGGCCAGGATCTACTCTATGCTACAGCAAACAAGGTGTACCAATTTCAGTAAGAAACAGTTCAAATATGCAGGCACTATAAGCCTTTAACCAGAAATTCCCAGCTCAGAAGGGCAGAGTCCAGCCTCTCCTCCCACAAGAGTGCAGACCACAAACCTTCTTAATGTAAAATAACTGGCCTGAAGCCCAAGTGCTTACACCAGAACTAATACACTTTTAGAATCAGCAGTTCCCAACTTAGAAGGATGTAAGCTACCTGTCCTGCCTCCACAGTGCAGGCCTCAAACCTTCCTAATGTAAAACAACTGGTCTGAAGCCCAAGTGCTTAATCCAAAAGACTTAGAATGATAGCTACACTTTAATCAAGTTACTACCAAGCAGTGATAAATACAACTGAATACTTTAAAGAATGCCTGGATTAGTGTTCAAGTTATACAAACAAAGCTAGATTCAGCAAGCATGGATCTAGTCTATGCTACAGCAAACAAGGTGTACCAATTTCAGTAAGAAGCAGTTCAAATATGCAGGCACTATAAGCCTTTAAACAGAAATTCCCAGCTCAGAAGGGCAGAGTCCAGCCTCTCCTCCCACAAGAGTGCAGACCATGAACCCTTTTAATGTAAAATAACTGGCCTGAAGCCCAAGTGCTTAAACCAGAATTAATACACTTTTAGAATAACAGACACTGAGCTCTCAATCAGCAGTTCCCAACCTAGAAGGATGTAAGCTACCTGTTCTGCCACTACAGTGCAGACCACAAACCTTCTTAATGTAAACAACTGGCCTGACCCCAAGTGCTTAAACCAGAATTAATATACTTTTAGAATAACAGACACTGAGCCCTCAGTCAGCAGTTTCCAACTTAGAAGGATGTAAGCTACCTGTCCTGCCACCACAGAGCAGGCCACAAACCTTCCTAATGTAAAACAACTTGTCTGAAGCCCAAGTGCTTAATCCCAAAGACTTAGAATGATAGCTACACTTTAATCAAGTTACTACCAAGCAGTAATAAATACAATTGAATACTTTAAAGAATGCCTGGATTAGTGCTCAAGTTATACAAACAAAGCTATATTCAGCAGGCCTGGATCTAGTCTATGCTACAGCAAACAAGGTGTACCAATTTCAGTAAGAAGCAGTTTAAATATGCAGGCACTATAAGCCTTTAACCAGAAATTCCCAGCTCAGAAGGGCAGAGTCCAGCCTCTCCCCCCACAAGAGTGCAGACCACGAACCCTTTTAATGTAAAATAACTGGCCTGAAGCCCAAGTGCTTAAACCAGAATTAATACACTTTTAGAATAACAGACACTAAGCCCTCAATCTGCAGTTCCCAACTTAGAAGGATGTAAGCTACCTGTTCTGCCACTACAGTGCAGACCACAAACCTTCTTAATGTAAAACAACTGGTCTGAAGCCCAAGTGCTTAAACTAAAAGGCTTAGAATGAGTTACACCAAGCAGTAATAAATACAACTAAGTACTTTTAAGATGACGCAAAGCAAAATAAAGTAGGAAGAAACACAAATACAGTAAAAGCAGATTTTTTTTTTTTTTTTTTGAGTGAGCAAATGAGATGGGCCCAGGAGTTACAGGACAGAAGCAAGTGCAAATGCAGGCCTTCAAATCAGAAAGTTGAGAGAGATGGAAGACCGCCCAAATGGCTAATAACTACAAATTCTGGGCCAGAACCACTCCTTATGTGGTAGACAGGTTACCTAGTGCTTACCACTCCCACTGATAAGCTAGAAGGCTTCCCTCCAACACAGAAAGGCTTGGGGGGTTCAGGAGCTTACAAATAGTCCTGGATACAGCAAATCTGTATCTGGAACACTAATTACAGGAAAGGTAGGAAACAGGCTTACAATTTTTTTTTTCAGAAAAGTAGCAAAAACAGTAGTAAAAATAATTCACATGCAGTGCAAGCTGGCACACTTGAGTATGTAGCAATATTAGTCCACACACAGTTTGAAAAAAAATTATTAAATTAAAAAGGACTAAAAGCAAGTGCAGAAAGGGTTTATTAGGTAGAATGCGGTAAAGAGATGGGATTGGGGGAGTGTCCTAGATCAAATCTACAGTGGGGCGGGCACTGCAAAAGCCACCAAATTTAAACTACAACCAAGAACAGGGAGGGGGGGGGTGGGAAAAGTTTCAACAGAGATGTGAGGAATCAGAGTGCAAATTATAAAACCAAAAAAATATATACTGATCTCTGTATATTTGCAGAACAGTAAGACAACAGATATCTAAGCAACAATTTAGCTCTATAATACAGAATAATACAGAAAAATATACTCAGCTCTATATATTTGCAGATAGTCTTGTAAGGCTGTCTCTCAACACACAGGTTCCACTTTAAATGCAGACTGCTGCTATTAACAGGTCAAATTAAAGGAACCTAACACAAGCTATAGAAACCAAAATGAGGGTGGGGTGGGGAAGAGAGTTTCAACAGAGATGTGAGGAATCAGAGTGCAAATTATAAAACCAAAAAAATATATACTGATCTTTGTATATTTGCAGAACAGTAAGACAACAGATATCTAAGCAACACTTTAGCTCTATAATACAGAATGAGACTTATTTAAAAATTGTCCCTATTTTTGGGCCTTTGCCCCACTTTTATTTATGGCTTTGTCCAGATTTCCTGCCCTTAGAGGTTGAGAGGTATACTTTTAGTCTATGTCAACCAGTTCAGTTGTTACACTAGCATAGGATTAGTTTAATACTGTGTTAGACCTACACTGGTGTTACTGGTTTACCCAAGATATTGAAAGAGCTTAAATCCTTTGTAACTACTTTCAACTTGATCAACATATGGTAGGTTAACCAAGGGTGGGTTTGGTTCAATGGTTACGTTTTTTACTTACACACCCAAGATGCAAAGTTTGATTCTGACCTCAGGTTACTGGCTAGGCTTAAAATGGCCCTTCAGGGCAGTTAGCCTAGTATTCACCTATAAGCCAAGGAACTTATGTAATAGTGACTATACAGTATGGTAAGAAACCTATGTAATAGTGATTATATACTATGGTAAGGGACCTATGTAACAGTGACTATATACTATTGTCCTGTGAAGTGGGTAACAAGTAGATTTGATATATAATCAGTAATTCAAAATGCTGCTCAGATGTCACAGAAAGAGACAGTATTCCAGGAAGCTTTATTGGAACATGTGTTACTTACACCTACCTATAAAAAGATGACCCATACCAAATAGCCAACCGACGGAAAGTCAATCCCTTTCTCTCCTATTAAAAAAAATCACTTTTTGGATACATTTCGACTATGAATATTAAGCTTTTGGAAATAATTTTAGTCTTTGGAGGGATGTCTCTGTGACAACTTGCCAGGGTTTGTCCAGCTGAAATTCAAGCAGAAAGTAAAAAAAAAAAAACAAGAAAACGATTCAGTGGTAGAAATGATATGAGACAGAGAGTCAAGTCAAAAAAGAAGAAACACTACTTAAGTAAAAAGATAACAAAAACAAATGTTTATGGAAGTGAAACAGATTTATAAAAAAATATGAAAGTCTGTTTCAAGATACATGTAAAAAGTGGAAGCAATATAAATTATCTCATTAGGTTAATGAAATTACATCACAAAAGTTACTGGCAAAAAATACCCAGAAAGAAGCAAAGCAACATCCATTGTTGCACTTAACAATGGAGAGGACTAAATATTTAATGTTGCAAAGCAAATCAATTTTGTTTTGATGGAGGAATATCTGGTTTTACAGTCATTCAGTCATTCTCATTATACAAGCTTTAATGACATTTATATACTCAGCTGCAGATAACCTGTCAGCAGGAAAAGGTCCAAGCCTTGGTGGTCTAACCTTGGACTTCTATCAGCATTTGAAAAAAAATCACTTAGGTCCTCCATTAATGGAGGTAAGTAAATGTGTTGTACATCAATTGCTCTTTCCAGATGACTTTTGAAAGAAAAAGTACTTTTATTTCCAAAACATAACAAGGGCTTTTAATATCCATCTAATTACCTACCCCTTTCCTTATTGTAGTCAGAATGTAAGATTGTTTTGATAAAATCTTTCCCAATGGATTAGAGTTATCCCCAATTTCATAATACCAACCATTTTAGCATTGTTAAGTGGAATGAAGGGGTACTAGGCCTTGACAGACCATGGATTAATACATAAATGGTTTGTAGTAAAGCTAAGCTGTCAGCAGTGCTTATACTCACAGTCTTCAATAATGCAGCTGACTGAATATATTTTTCTTTTATATGGAAATCTGTGCAAAAACTATGATTCCCACAAAAATTTACTGAATGGTAGAAATCCGTATGTAAATACAGTTGCACAAGTTTTATTTTAATAATATGCTTTCATCTACGCTCTTCATTATAGCAAGCTCAGATGCTCATAAGCCTAGTACTTATTATACAGCAGGAACTTCTTATTGTAACATTTGTTAATGTCTGTTATGTACTTCACAGATAAAGATTCTAGTTGTCTACTGATGTACTATTTTCTTCATCTGTAAATATGTTGTAAGTAATTGCTATGTTAAATTGTTAATCGCTATGTAATCCAATGTAACTACTGTCTGTTTATTTTAACTGTGGAGCTTTTCTCCCAGGGCCTCCACTGAAAATGGACCTACATCTAGTCGGACACTCCCGGTCAACAAATATAAATAAATAAATAAATAATCTACGTTCGCCTTAAGCCATAACATTAGACAAGGATGCCACTATCACCACATTTATTCATATTAGTGGCATTCATGATCAATCAATTACTCTGGCATTACTATAATCATTTCAGAATACAAATGAAAGATCTGTAATCTCATTTAACATCATGGTTTGTAGAAGACATCACCATCTAACTAACTGATCCTATAAATCAAGTTAATCCTATACTCACTTATCTTCAGGAGATAGTAAATCTCCAGGATTAAAAGTAATTTTAAAGAAGCCTGTCATCATTCCACTGAGTGAGATGTCTATATGTAAGCTAAACACCACAACAAACCCTTGTAGGAATTTATATGATGTTCTGTTTAGATGGGTTTGTTAAACTTAACATTAATCCCCCACATTTAAAAAAAGCCAAGACAAACTGTACAACGTAAAAAATATCCTTACACTTTCTTAATAAAATTCAAGTGATAAAAAAATGTTCATTTTGCTTAATGAGCTTTTTGCTTTCAGTCACATACCACATGCAACTTTCCTAAATTTTATCATATGCCTATCAGTAATTTTCTATGGAATGGAAAAATTCTCACAAGTAACAGTCAAGGACTATCAATACCAACTTTTAAATGAGGTTTTGGACTCCAAGATCTATACAGAAATCTTTATTACTAAGGGATGGAAGACTTGGCCACAATTAACTAGAGATTGTAGGGCCACCTAGCCTTTCCATTATTACTTTTGTTAAGCTGACATGTTGCTGGCAGCTACCTCCTGATGCAGCATATGAAACAGGGCATATTCAGAATAATAACCACTGGCAGGGTAATACAGATGAGTCACAGTATTTCCATCTGGTTTGGTCATGCTCCAAAGTCCAATCGTTTTGAGCAAAAGTAATTCTGCAAGACTTAACAATACAAAGTAGCTTTACTGCAGATGATGATGATGATGCTAAAATCTGGTTGTAGGTAATTACTCCTGATGGACTGCATTTAACAACAACTGCTTATTTTTTGATTAGAAATGTTATCTGAACTCTCTTGAGATTTATGATTCATCAATGGAAATGAATTCCAGAAGAATGGATACCAACAATATATGTACTGAATTATAAACTCATGAACTGGTCAAGTTCTGTTTAGACATGAAGCATTCGCATGGACATTGAAGCATTTGTCTTTTCTCTTTAAACAATTGAGCAGTTAGAATACAGTTGTGCTTTACATCAGTTTAATTTTAACAGATTTAAATGCGTTTTCTCTAATTTCATATATCTGTTCCTTTGTTGTTTACTATTGGAATACTGGAATAATAAATTATTATTTCATAAAGTTTGTTGTTTGCAAAAATGTATCATTTAAATAATATTAAGGTGTGAGACATGATCATAGCCACTTAAAGTGTATACGTCTACCCAAGTAATCCTTATAAAAGAAAGAAATACTTGAGACTCAAATAGGTAATGGAAGATTGATTAAAGATAGGAAGCCCAGACATTTGATTTATTTAAATAGGTAGCACATGCATGCTTGCACACACACACACACACACACACACACACACACACACACACACACACACACACACACACACACACACACAAAGACTAATTTACCAACAGTATGGTAATGAGATGTGAGAGATAAGTGATGCATCCACTGAAAACTCATACAGACACATGGTGGACGTAAAACCTCTGAACAGAAAACACACCAGGTAATGAAAAAAATCTTGTAGAATCGAGCTGTTTGGCAACAAATATATTAAGATGTATAAATCAGGATCTTTCTGTGGAAGAAAGCTGTTGTCATGTCTCAGAAGGTATTCACTTGGATCACATTTGCAATTCAAAATGTAGGTACTCATTCTAAATCAGAAACATTTGCGTAGAAAGGTAGAAGAATATAAGGTGAGGACACCTGTTATAACACACCATAATGGACCCAAAGAACATTTACTTATCTAAGAATGTGCTTTTAAGAATTTAGAAGCAGAAAAAAAATAAGAAATTTCAGGACGGGGTAATCATTTAAAGGGGTTAGTATTGATTTGGAGTCTAGTCAACTTTTGAAGAAGTGGGATATAAAAGGAATTGCTTTTACATGGAAACTGTGTTGGATGACTGATTCACAAAGAGAAAAGCAAAGTCCAGTGATCAGAAATGCTTGCCAGGTAATAATAGCAAACTTGTTTATTTAGAATACACGCAGCGTTCAGGCCAATTCCCTTCCTCAGTGCATTACATAGCAAACTACTATTCATATCCATTTAAAATCATGATGTAGACCAGTCAGAAAATAAGCAACAATTAACTGCATATTCATATTTAAAAATATAAAACACGTTTTAAAACATGAAATATTTCCTGTCTAAACTAAGTCTTGCATTTTCAAATTATAAAAAGTATAAACAATATATCTAATATATATTATATTAATATATATATATATATATATATATATAGGATCACTACTAAATCCTGAATACTTACAATACCGAAGACCGAAATTTAAAATCCCAAACTCTACACTAAACATATATCACACACATACACATACACACACCTTCACCCAAAACACAAACACACAAACCAACACTATGTAAAAGCAGGGGGGCAAGCCACCCTGAACCTCCCATCTGGGGGACTGCACCCTCACCCCCCCCTACTTAAATATTCTAACTCCAAGGTCACACTATACAGACAAACACACGTAAACACTGCCAAACACCTACATTCCCCGCACACACACAGAGTCACAATGCACACTTATACACACACTAAAGCCCATAACCAACACAACCAAACATAGATACTCACCTAACCTCCTGACATCTCCATACGATTTTGAAATTTGTGCTTCTGGTCTTCCGTTCTTCTTGTCTTTCAGGTATCTGGTCTCGGGATTCCGGTCTTCGGTATTGTAAGTATTTGGGATGTAGTAGTGATCCTATACAATATATATATATATATATATGTATATATATATATATATATATATATATATATATATATATATATATATATATATGTGTGTGTGTGTGTGTGTGTGTGTGTATATATATATATATATATATATATATATATATATATATATATATATACACACACACACACACACACACACACACACACACACATATTTGTATATTAAAGTGCATATATCAGTCAATTACAATAGTTCAACAGCATTTGCTTTTCTTTAGTACAGGTTCCAAGCTCATTGCTGCATTAATGCCAGGTAGAGAGTCTGCTTGCAGTCTCA
This sequence comes from Protopterus annectens, assembly GCF_019279795.1. Classification (NCBI taxonomy): domain Eukaryota; kingdom Metazoa; phylum Chordata; order Ceratodontiformes; family Protopteridae; genus Protopterus; species Protopterus annectens. Next base: position 1,555,362,704 of record NC_056728.1, on the reverse strand, counting down.
CTATCCCTTCATACTCTAAAATCTCTAATCTGTTATTCAAGACACCTCTTCTTATGCTCCTATGCACAATTTTTATAACTAAACTTACATTTATGGTCTCTTCGCTTTGCATCTATGTGTTTTGCAAGTGCATTGGTCTTGACATTTCTGCATATTTCAGATTTACATTCTGTTACACAATCCTTAAGTATTCGTGTGCACTTACTTCCACAGAAGGAAGGACACTTTGTACAGGTAGCAAGGTACACCACATTAGAAGTAGAGCAAGTAGCATAACATTTAAAAGTATATTTTACATTTGTTAATTGATGTATAAACTCAACACTATTTATGATGTCTTTACAACAGTAGGAGTTATAACAAGGACAAGTACCTACTTTATGTGTTAGTTTAACATTTTGCTGTTTCATATCCTTATAACAAAGGAGTTTTTTTTAAGTTTGCACAGTTCCTGTAGTCAAACTAGGGTGTCTTCCCCACCAGTTGTTTCAGCTCTGACATAGAGCCTAGTAATTTCCAGTGGTTAGATATAATATTTTAATATCATTAGTCCTGCTATTAAACCTAGTTATATAGTATAAGGGACCTTGTTCCCTTACAGAATCCCTAGGGGATCCTCTATCTTTCTAAAATATGGTCTTGCACTACCTCATCTGTCATTACGCACATCAGGTTTTAGACTCTCATGTGTTGCTGTATCATAGCATCTGTCTTTAAATTAATTTATCCTTTAGTCCATCTGAGTTATACATTTTATATTGTCTGTATTTAAGCGACTTGCCCTAAGTAACTACTCCTAGTACTGCTCTTAAATATATGTGATGCATGCATACTTGTTCTATTGGTGCACCTATTATGCATACTTGTTCTATGGGTGTACCTATCATGCATACTTGTTATATGGGTGTACCTATTTGCATGTACACACTTTTGAGAAATAGTCGTTTCAATGTCATTGCTAGTTTTCTGTAGCTTAACATCTAAAAAATGTACTGTGGTATGTGGTCGATGAATAGTCCAATGTAAGCTTCAGGAAATCAGTGGATTCATTTATTAGTTCTACAAATGTTATTAATTCACCAGAGTTTCCCTTCCAAACCAAAAAAACATCATCCACAAGACACTTGTAAAATGCAAAGCTGTGCACAAGTTTCAGGGGATCTTTGAACATAAATTGTTCCTCCCAAAATCCTACTACAATATTAGCGCAAGTGTTGGCCATTGTGGTACCCATGGCCAGACCTGCCTTCTTACTGTAAACATTTTCACCAAAAATATATATATTGTTATTCAGAACAAGATCTGTCAACTCACATGTAGTGTCTATTTATCTAGCTGGCATATTGCTATGCTAACATAAAAACATACGCATTGCTTCTAGTCCATAGTCATTCAGTATAACAGTAAAAAGGCTCTTAATATCTAAAGTGACAAACATAAAATCTGTCATTTCATTAGACTTACGCCATTCATATAGGCACATAAGGAAGTCACCTGTATCTCTAATATAACTTCCAATATTCAGTAATAACTTGCCAAGTACAGATTGCAAGTATGCAGGTATGGGTTCAGTGACCCATCCACCTCCATATACTATAGGTTCTATAGGTGCTCTGTGCCTATTTCTGTGTAATTTAGGTAGGCCATATAGCAATGGTATAACTGGAGATGGAGTATTAAAAAAGTAAAACAACTCACTTCTTATATCATTGTTAACCTGTAATTCATAAATAAGCATATTAACTTTACTAAAGCTAAAAAGTGATATGATTTAACATGTGCTGAGTATGAAGCTCTCCTGACTCTGCAGAATGATAACAATATTGTTATAAAGGAAGCAGACAAAGGTGGAACAATAGTAATATTTGATAGGAAAGACTATGATGCACTGATGACTGAATTTCTAAATGATGAATCTGTTTTTATCAAAATCGCTAGTACTGAGATTGCTAAGTATATTAGTAAAGTTAATATGCTTATTTATGAATTACAGCTTATCAGCAAAAATAGGCACAAATCACTTATGAGACCTATAGTATCTGGAGGTGGCTGAGTCCCTTAATCCATATCTGCATACTTGTAATCTGTACTTGATAAGTTATTACTGAATATTGGAAGGTATATTAATGATACAGGTGACTTCCTTATGTGCCTATATGAATGGCGTGAGTCTAATGAAACAACAGATTTTATGTTTGTCACTTTAGATATTGAGCCTTTTTACTTTTATACTGAATGACTATGGACTAGAAGCAAAGCGCATGTTTTTATGTCAGCATAGCAATATGCCAGCTAGAAAAATTGACACTATATTTGAGCTGACAGATCTTGTTCTGAATAACAATGTGTTTATTTTGGGTGAAAATGTTTATCAATAGAAGGCAGGTGTGGCCATGAGTACCCCGATGGCCAACACCTATGCTAATATCGTAGTAGGATTCTGGCAGAAACAATTTATGTCCAAAGATCTCCTGAGACTTCTCCATTCCACTAACACATTACTTAAATATGTTTTCCTCAAACCTTACTATTAAAAATCAAGCTCTCACAAAATTACATTTTTTTTCCTTTCTTTTCCTCCACTTTCTTTGTTTTGAATCATTGTATACTTATATATTAGATTTTAGTCATGTCCTGCAAACATTTTTGTCTATTCATATGTACTGTTGTATTTTCTAAATGTCTGTTTGTGTTACTATGTGTTCTGTTTGCATTCATTCTACTAAATTGGTTAAAGTCATTGTAACCTGCTTATTTGCTTTTTGTACGTTTTTTACATGTATTGGAGCTTTTCTTTCTGGGCCTCATCTGAAAAAAGTGAAAATGTGCAGCAAGACAGAATATCCTGGTAAACAAATGAGAATAATTAAATTAATAAATGATTATTAATCAAAATCACTAGTGGTAAAGCTCATTCCTGTATAACTGTTTAAAATTATTTCATGGCTGAAGTTTTAATCAACATCTCATTTATATTAATCAGCATCTTTGCCTGGGATGAACTCTAAATCTGTTTCACTTATAGCTCTAGAAAATGGCTTCTTCAAGCACAATCCAAGACAACTATAGCCTGGTTTAGGAGAGGAATTAGAAGTGATAGACCCAGATTCAAGTACAGCAACTGCTTCAGTTCCAGTAACTCCTTAGTCCATAAGGGCAGAAGAGGAATAATGAACTACAGTGAATGGGTCATCCTGATTTCCTGTGCTGATCACATGCTACTGGATCCTTATCCAATAGAGGTTTGCATGAGGAACCATATGGTTTTAAAAGTATATGAATCCTACTTTCTCAAGTTCCTGTGCCTAAACAAGGTTTTGTTTTAATTGTTTTACTAAAAAAATACATCAACTGAATATTGTCCTATGAGAGGAAAATAATATAGACTATAGTGTTTAAAAATGTCTCAGAGAAATATTTTGGTTTGTGAGAGCAATAGATCTGAACTAGGTATGTTTAAAACTATGTATTGGAATGATTTTTTTAGAAATGGATATCTGAGGCCAGCTCAGTTTTTGGCATTGGAGGAATATGGTCTGGGACTGGAAGTTTGCAAAACTGAATGGAGAACCCCCTTGCCACCTCTTTCTGACTTACTGGTTTTATGTTCTGTGTTGCCAGTCTTAGAAAAGAAGGGAAAGAGGCAAGTAATTATATAACTCTATCTTATAAGTGGAAGAAAGATATACCCTGCTGAGAAAAGGTACCTTGTTGTTATTGCCACTTCTGGTACCATGCCCACCTCCATTCCTACTGCTTTTTTTGAATTTGTTTCTTATTTGATAGCATCTCTTCTGACTCTGCAAAGTGGGCATTTTTAGATTACATTTTGGACAGTTTTAAAGTTCTATATATTATTCATTCACTTGTAACAGTTGCAGCAGTTTTTAAGGAGAGCTGTCAAAAAGGCAAGTATTGTTTAATATTAAAAATTTGTCTTTTATATCCTCTGGAAAAAGTTGAATTCTGAGGAGCCGTACTTATTTTTCTCTTACAGAACCAAAGTCCAGAAGCAGAAACTTACAATTTTACATATGAGATCCCACCTTGTGAGATCTCTGGATGAAATACGACAGCTTTCATATAAACAACACATTTGAAACTTCTTTAATGAGATTGTTAGATTCCTTTAAAAGGGTAGGATGATACTGTGCAGCATATATAATATATATATATATATATATATATATATATATATATATATATATATAATTTTTTTTAATTATTAGCCCTGTCAGAGTGAAAGTAGACACACTGTAAACTTTTTTTCCCGTATCTGTCAAGTACCCTAGTTTCACTGCCGATTGATGAGTTCTTAATGCACATGTGATATTGTACCCGTTGATATAGTCTCATCGCACAGCAGCAGATTCAAACCCTGGACTTCTGAATAGATTGATATGGTCCTTAGGAGCCCTATCAAATCTACTTATTTATTTATTTATTTATTTACTGGGGGTGGGGGAGCAAGTGATCTGCAATGATATTTTTAATTAACTTTGTTAAATATGTTATGAGCCAGTGAAAAGGGAAAAGGCCTAGACACATGGGCTGATACAATGTCAGTAATGAAACACATCTCCACTTAAGAGATGAAAGTTTTTCGAATGGTGGGCTATCTCGTCTTTTTGTAAAATAGTAGCATCACTTAAAATACATTGCCCTGGGGTGGCTTCAGTGATGAAAAACTCTCATCATCACTGCACCATAAGCTACATAAATATTGGCAATGTTTAAAATAATTTGTAATCATCCTTTTCACCCTCAAAAATTACAATGGAGGTGGGGAATTCCTCTTTCCTCTTGTTCTCCATGTTTTGTCCTGAAGCTAGATGCAGCTTTCTGCATAACACTGCTATATTATAATGATATCTTTATGTGAGATATAAATGCAGAGATCTCTAATACTCACAGAACTGGCATCTGAGTTTTGAACATCCACATCACTGACAACTGGAAATTGGACACCCACTTCCTTATAGGAAAGTTGATTATTGTTTGAACATCTGCCCCTTCAAAATCTAGTATTCACATATTCCCATATAATTGTAGGTAATTACAATCTCAAAGAGAAATCGAAGAATCATTGTTAGTGTTTGGAGCCAAAATAGTAGATGATTCAATATGCATCTAATAAGTCTGTGAACTATCACCTGGGATAGGATACATTTTTACTTCCATATAAAGTCTGAAATTTTTCAAGTCCACCCAAGATGGACTGCTGAAAACTGAATCTCATCTTGGATTCCAAGAAAACATATAGGTAATATACAGAGAGCAGGAGAACTTGGTGAGGCTAAACTACATGGAGTAGGTAGGCAAAAATTAAAGAGGATCACTGTAAACTGCAACTCTGATGGAATGATTTGTGAGCTATTGTTTGCTAATAATAATTATTCTGTTTGTTTGCCTTTCATCTCTTTTATTTGCTTTATGTTAGAACTCTCATCTTGTCCATAGCCTGCCTTCTTACTGAAAAGGATGACAGGATCATTTCACATACTTGGTTGAGAAAGGTAAAAAAAAGTTGGCTCCACTTGGGGAAATAAACTAAAGAGCAGCCACTGCATTCATCTTCATAGGTTGATAGGTGCATGTGTGTGCCTATGGAGTAAATTACCTTATACCTCCTTAATTAAATTTACCAACTGTAGGACACCACCACTTATGAGAAGTGGAACAAACTCATGACTTTGCCAAATTGGATCCTAATTAAATGGAACACACCCAGTTTGAGCTCTTTTATGTTATGTTTTATCATGCCAATAACTAGATTTTTCTGGTTTTCTTTTCTGGTTCTCTTTTTAGAAAAAGCAGGTCCAAATGGGCCAGTGCTCAACCTTGGAAACATAATTCTAAGTAATAAATACAAAGATAAAAAAGATTATTGGAGGTAAAAGGAGTAATGGAAGAAATTCCTTTTTATTTATCTGTTGTTGGCTAAGTTAATCACACTACTCTAGTGGCTACTTTTCATGGGTAACCAAGGGGAAATCTGGCCAGGGCAAAAAAGAACTTTCTCTTTTGTTTTCAGTAGGTGCTGAGGGATCTTTCACATCCACTTGAACTACCACCAACTCAAGCAATAGAAACTCAGTATAATGTCTCATCTGAAGGATGGCACACTCAGGAGTAAAACCACCCCAATGCTGCACTGCAGTGTCAGCAATGTAATCATCTGGAGTGGAAATAGAACCCACAGTCTTTTGATCTTCCAGCACAAATGGTGAATATGCTACCTATTACATCACTGACACTTCAAATAATTTCAAACTTTCAACACTGGGAACCGAACCCAAGCCATGGCAGTTAGAGTTTCAAATCTTAATCACTGGACCTGTATGAGTACTACATAAAGTAACAGCCATGCACACTCACACACACATAAACATGCACAAATGCACATGCGCACACACACACACACACACACACACACACACACACACACACACACACACACACACACACACACGCACACACACACACACGTGTGTGTGTGTGTGTGTGTGTGTGTGTGTGTGTGTGTGTGTGTGTCTGTGTGTGTCTGTGAAATGTTCTTCTCTGAAACAAATTAAGGAATTGAAGATGAACATCTTTTTCAGTGGGATTATTTAACTGTCATCAATGCATTTATTATTTTAAGGGGGTATTCTTTTTCCTTAGAGGAAACAGAAAAACTGTGCTTGTTATTTGAAGCAAGAAATACTATGAAATTTAGGCAGACTGCCTACAGATAAGACCTAGAAGGACCTTGAGACACTACAAAGTTAATCAGAGTGACTATTTTATTCTGCATCAAAACAGAAACTGAGAAGAGCCAAAAGACTACTGTCCATTATATCATGACTGTCCTGCTAGTGCATGATGACAGGGGATGTTTGAATGCCAAAAACCTCA
>NC_056728.1:1555345807-1555350807 GCF_019279795.1 Protopterus annectens | reverse complement strand
GCTGGAGGGACAGATTCATAACCCAGAGACTCCCTTCGCTTTGGAATAGAATTCCAATTCATGTTAGGCAGAGCACCTCACTGAATCTCTTCAAGAAGAATCTTGATGAGTGGATGGGGGATCGTAGGTTTGTCCCCGGGATTACTTCCGTGTCACTATTAGACAGAGGCACAGCAAACTAAACCTTAAAAAGGACACAGTATACTCAAATCAAGGGGTGGCGTAAGCCAAACAAAATTGGGCTATGCTTATAATTGCCCCAGGACAGATAGCCTAGTATGAACCTATGAACCTATGTACCTATATATATATATATATATATATATATATATATATATATATATATATATATATATATATATATATATATATGGGTCTCGGACTATTCACTGAAAGCACATTTCCCTGAAACACATTTGACTGTCCACAATTCACTGAAAGCTCAATTCACTGAAAACACAATTCACTGAAACACATTTCACTGAAAGTTATATATGGCCTTTTCCCTACTGTAGTGCGACCCTGGAGTTAGTACATATAGTAAGCGGGGTGTGGGGGGTCTAGCCCCCCACCTATTTTAAATATTTTGAAATATATACATAGATACTTACAGTTCCACTAAATTACTTTTTTCTGAACATAATATATATCCAAACTATGTGGGGGGCTATGGCCCCCACACACCCCCTTACTAACTCCAGAATCGCACTACAGTTGGGAAAAGGCCATATATAACTTTCAATAAAATGTGTTTCAGGGAATTATGTTTTCAGTGAATTGTGCTTTCAGTGATTTGTGCACAGTCATTTGACTTTCAGTGAAATGTGCTTTCAGTGAATAGTCCTAGACCCATATAGATGTATATATATATATATATATATATATATATATATGTGTGTGTGTGTGTGTGTGTGTGTGTGTGTGTGTGTGTGTGTGTGTGTGTATGTAACTATATATGTAAGCCCCTCTAAGAATGAGGAGAGGGCAGGTGTTGAAAGGTACAGGTAGACAGTATGATGAGAGGTTGGTATGCATGTAAAGTATTTGTTGTAGTTCATACAGGTAAGGTGCATGGGCATAGCCATGAGTTAGTGAAAAATTCTTTGAGAGATGACTTAAATACACTGAGGCTAAATATAGCTCTGATTGAATCTGGGATAGATTCTCATAGCTTTGGGTCTGCAGTGTGAGTATAGACTTTGTCCCGTAACTTTTTTTTTTTTTTTTGGTTTGTAGTCTTCAAACAAGTTTTGTCTTGAGAGTGCAGAGGAGGATTTGGGAGATAGGGATGAAGTACTGAGGAGATAAAAGGGCAGGTAGAGGTGGTTTCATATTATTTTATAGATTAGAATAAGTTGTTTATGGGTTAGTTTATGTGGGAGTTGTAACCAGCTCAGGGTAAGTATTAATTTTTATGGCAGTTAATGAACACTTTATGCACTTAATTTGTATGTCTACTGTGTAAAAAATACAGTTTTTTTTAATCATCAGAGTATCTCATTAGTATTAAATTATGTCATGTTTTAATCATTCTACGTCATAAGGAGGGCTGCTTCAGCTGTTTGGTCTAGCATTGTTTATTTCAAAGTGTAATTCGTTGTTATCATCTAGTCATTAAAGGATCTGATGCAGGTTATTAATAGTCACTTACAGAAAAAGATTTTTACTGAAGCTGCCAAACTAAAATCTGGATGTGCCAAAAACTAACTCTGGCAGATTATCATGGATTTGTACTATTTAAATTATTAATACTAGTAGGGGCACAGATTAAAATTCTGACTGTGAAATGCGTAAGGCCTGCACCCCATTAAGTAACTAACTCCTAGACCACCTGAGGAAATAGCTTATACTGTGTGTTTCCTTGAGGTTTTAACTTCATGATCATAGCTGATCATTCTTTTATTATTTTTGCAAGATGGATATGCATTGTCTTGGAGGTTTCTTAGCTCCCACTAATGTATAGCCATAGGAGTAATATAAATGGAGAGGGTGAGGGGAGGCTGGTTCATGCAAGAACAGCTTTTTATACCCTGAGGAGGTGCTATGAGTAGTAGTTTGTGTTATCATTTGTGACTGACAAGTACTGTCTAGTGATCATATCGTAACTCTATATAAGCAGGAGAAAGTTATATGTATATGTGTATGTATATGTGCATGTGTATGTATATGTGTATGTCTATGTACATGTGTATGTATATGTGCATGTGTATGTATATGTATATGAATATGTATGTGTATGTGTGTATGTATATGTGTATGTATATGTGTATGTGTATGTATGTGTATGTTTATGTATATGTATATGAATATGCATGTGTATATGTGTATGTATATGTGTATGTGTATGTATATGTATATGTGTACGTATATGTGTATGTATATGTTTATGTGTATGTGTATGTATATGTATATGGATATGTATGTGTATATGTGTATGTATATGTGTATGTATATGTGTATGTCTATGTATATGTGCATGTGTATGTGTATGTATATGTGTATGTATATGTGTATGTGTATGTATATGTGTATGTGTAGGTGTATGAGTATGTATATGAATATGTATTTATATATGTGTATGTATATGTGCATGTATATGTGTATGTGTATGCATATGTGTATGTATGTGTATGTGTATGTATATGTATATGAATAAGTATGTGTATATGTGTATGTATATGTGTATGTATATGTATATGAATATGTATATGTATATGTGTATGTATATGTATATGTGTGTGTGTATGTATATGTATATGTGTGTGTATGTATATGTATATGAATATGAATATGTATATGTATATGTGTATGTATATGTGTATGTATATGTATATGAATATGTATGTGTATATGTGTATGTATATGTGTATGTGTATGTGCATGTGTATGTGTATGTTTATATATATATATATATATAAAAACACAGCATCAATGGGACCAGATGGTGTCCCGGGCTGTGTCCTACATGAACTCCAAGAAGAGCTAAACCCAAACATAAAACTACTGTTCAATCTCAGCCTTACTACAGGATATGTGCCCAAAGAGTGGCATACAGCAACAGTGGTCCCTCTCCATAAAGGTGGTGCCTCAACGGATCCTGGAAACTATCGCCCCATAAGCCTGACTAGCTTAGTCAGCAAAGCTATGGAAAGGATCATCATGGACCTCATAAATAAAGATATTGGGGACCTACAAACACTGGATCCTACCCAGTTCAGCTTTGTTAAGGGCAGATCCTGCCTTTTAAACCTGGTTGATTTCTTTGAAACAGTCACCAAGGCGATTGACGAGGGGAAGGTGGTCCACACAGCCTACCTGGACCTCGCTAAAGCCTTCGATACAATACCCCACTCGGACATTATAGATAAGCTCACCAGCTTAAATATAAACCCCCATGTCACTAGATGGATTGCAAACTGGCTCAAGGACAGAACCCACATGGTTAGAATTGCTGGAGCCATGTCAGACTCCAAACTAGTTACAAGTGGTGTCCCACAAGGCTCAGTCCTGGGACCTCTCTTGTTCGGTATATATTTCTCTGAGGTACAGGCCAACATGGAAGGACTGTGGCTGACCAAGTTCACAGATGACTGCAAACTGGGTGCCATAATCGACTCTCCAGCTGACACAAGCATCCTCCAAAAGGGCCTCATAGAAACAGACAACTGGTGCCAGAGCCATGGCCTCAAGCTAAATGCCAAAAGTGTATAGTCATCCCCTTTGGCAAAACAAAGTGCCACAAATTACCACATAGGTGGTAATCCATTAAGTACAGAAGAAGTAATTAGGGACCTGGGGACCCAAGTTGATAGCAATCTCTCATTTGACAACCACGTGGCCAAAGTTGTTAGAAAAACATTTTATATAGCCCACCTAATCATGAAGGGATTCACATCTAGATCAGGGAGGTCATCGTGCCTCTTTACTCATCCCTCATCAGGCCCATAATTGAGTACAATGCCCCTTTGGGATGTACCTTACCAGACACCTGCAGCAACTGGAAAGACCCCAAAAGTACCTCACCAAGAGGATCAAAGGGCTCAAACAGATGCCATATGATGCCCGGTTAAAGAAACTCCAGCTCTACTCAGTGGCATACCGCCTGTTCAGAGGTGATCTGTGCCTGACGATAGAGCCATGTCCAACCCAGAATTAATGGACATCCTGCACCTCAGAAAATCCAAATCCCATCAAGCTACACGCTCGAGACTTGAACCTCAGCACTGAAATAAATAGGACATGCTGGAGGGACAGATTCATAACCCAGAGGCTCCCTTCACTCTGGAATAAAATCCCAGTCCAGGTTAGGCAGAGTCCCTCATTGACTCTCTTCAAGAGGAATCTTGATGAGTGGATGGGAGATCGTAGGTTTACTCCGGGTATCACTTCTGTGTCACTGTTAGACAGAGGCACAGTATACTAACCTCGAAAAAGGGCATAGCAAAATAAATTTAAAATGGGTGGCGAAAGCCAAACACACTCTGGCTAGGCTTATAAATACCCTAGGGCAGATAGCCTAGTATGAACCTATGAACCTATATGTATGGAAATAGATTATCCCTTTGGAGATCTTGGTTACAGCATCAATATTCATGTAGATTCTGAAGTCAGTATGTTTTCAGTAATTAACTTTTGAAGAAAATTGGGAAGGTGCTGTGGGGTGTGTAGGAGGGCACATACTGTGTGAGATTTATAAAACACAACAGACCTTCTTGTTGGTAAAGGTAATCAAATCTTATTAAGCCACATACTAAAGAGGTGCACCAGCAGGTTCTAGCTGTTTCCCCAGATGTTCTTTCACTTGTAATTATGTACAGTTCATACAGTGTTGTCATTTAGGAAGTCAGCATACGTGCATACAGGCATACATCGAAATATTACAAGCACGGGTATTAATGCCCTTCTAGCCTGCCAATACACCAAAACACTTGTTCCCATATTAAGTGCCCATGCTGTTCTTAAAAATATCTAAACTACTACTTGCGTTAATGTAATTTTGT
>NC_056728.1:1555258307-1555338307 GCF_019279795.1 Protopterus annectens | reverse complement strand
AATTAAAGTCTGCAAAGGAAATACCCCTTGAGACCAGCTATTAGTATGTTTCTTTAATGCAATCCTAGGTCTATTAGGTGCCCATAAGAAATTTAACATTAGTGTATTCAGTTTCTTGATAGTTATTTTTGTAGGTGAAAGTATTATTGATTGTATTAAGTATAAAATCTTGGGGAATATTATCATTTTAATAATTGTAAGTCTCTCCTCCATAGTAAAAAACATATTATTCCAGGTATTAAAAAGATTTTGTATATTAAGAAAACAGGTATTATAGTTATTATATATAATAGATTTAATATCTCTAGATAGTATTATACCTAAATAAGTTATCTGACCTGAGTTGGGTACATATTTAGTAAAATCACTAATGAGAGTATTTTTTCGTGTATATATAGGTAGTATTTTAGTTTTTTCTTCATTGACTATTAAACCAGAAATACTTTTAAAATTCATCATTTTATCAAATAAAGACTGCATAGAAGAATTAGATCCTGCTGATGTAATTAGAACATCATCTGCAAAAGTTGAATTTTGATGTTGTATTTTCTTCTATTTCAAAACCCTCTATGTCAGTACTGTTTCTAATCAAATTAGCCCAAGGCTCCATTACTAAAGTGAATAATAGTGGAGAAAGTGGACATCCTTGCTTTGTACCTTTAAGAATGGGTATTTTTGTGAAACATATGTTCCTACCTTAATATAAGCCAGTGTTCCTTTGTATAAATGCTCAATTAAATTTACAAATGCATCAGAGAAATTTGTGCATTTCAGTAAGGTAAACAGATAGTCCCAACTTACTGAATCAAATGCTGAACCTATATCAAGACTAATAAGTGTTAAATCTTTCTTTTTCCTATTTGCAAAATCAATTAATGTTAAAGTTCTTCTTATATTATCAAAAGTATTTCTATTTACAATGAAGCCCGTCTGATCTATGTCTATAATGCCGGCGATAATTGTCTTCAATCTATCAGCAAAAATACTCATAAACATTTTATAATCAACATTAAGTAATGAGATGGGTCGATATGAAGAACATCTAGTTGGATCTTTATTAGGTTTTAAAATTGGTGAAATAAATGTATATTGCCAAGATGGGGGGGTTATTAACTCAGTTTGGGACAGAATAAAAACCTTATGTATTAATGAATATGTAGTTTTAGAAAGGATTTTATATATCTCTGGTATAATACCATCATTACCCGGTGCTTTGTTTGATTTAAGTTTATTTATTTGTGTAATAACTTCTGTATATGAAATACTCTTGTCCAATAGTTTAATCTGTTGTTTATTAAGCTTTTTATTTATGTTTGTGGTTATAAACTCCTTTATTTTATCTTTAGGTTCCATGTTAATGTTGTTATGGTTAATCTTGTGAAAGTGATTTCTAAATTCATCCAGTATTTCTGGTATACTAGAAACATTCTTCTTTTCCTTAGAGAAAAGATTTCTTTGATATGGTTTTGTTTATTCAATCTTTTGTTTTATTTTTAAGTCTATGTAAGTATTTGGGGCTTATTGAATAAGACAAAACTTGTATTTCTCTAAAGTTATTTTAACTTTATGAGTTAAAATTTCTTTGTATTTCTCATTTAGTTTGTTTATTTCTTCAATAACTTTCTTGTCCATAATATTTTCTTTATTATTATGTTTATAAGAGTCTAGTTTACTTTGAATATCTAACAATTCCTTATCCCAAGATTTCCTTTTGTTATTATACCATCTGATACTTTGTCCATATAGATATGATTTTAAGGCATCCCAAACATAGACAATGGAGACTTCAGGAGTATTATTTATGTCTAGAAAATGTTGTACTTCTGAAAGTATATATTCTTTATAGTCTTTTAGCTGAGTTAAGTATGCTGGTATCCTTTTGATCTGAACATTATGAGTATTTTTATCATGAATTGAAAACAATTGAGTTATGATCAGATATAGGACATGAAATGATTTTGGAATTAATTAAATCTGTTACCATCTGGTTAGAAATAAAGACCCTATCTATTTTTGAATAAGTTTTGTATCTGTTAGAAAAAAGGTGTATGGTAATGATTTTGACTCTATCTGATTATTAATATCATTCAAATGATAAGAATTAGCAAAATCATTTAAATGTTTTGCATTAGATGTAATTCTTCTTTTCTTTATAGTGGTAGTATCACTTTCATGTAGTATACAATTAAAATCACCAGCTAAAATAATATCCCCTACAGAGAATGATATGATCTTATCAATATGATGTTTCACTGTATTAATACCAATTCCAGGTATCCAATATACATTAATTAAAGTGTAAGTCTTCCCATTAATTTGTATTGTAACCATACAAAACATTCCTTTGTCATCCTGATAAGACTTAATGGTTTTAGGAATGGGCATACTTTTATTCCATAAAATAGCCACTCCTCTTTTTCTGAGTGTGCTCTGAACTAACCAATACTGTATACTTATTAGTGGCTAGTTTATCAATATCTTTTTCAAGAGATGGGTTTCTTGCAGGAAGACTAGATTGGCCTTGTGTAGATTAATGTATCTTATTAGGCTTGCCCTTTTACACGGATTATTCAATCCATTAATGTTTAAAGAAATTCCTTTTAAAGATGTCATTTGGCATTTTTAAAACTCAAGAATCTTATGATCGAAATAACAAATAACAAGATAAATAATGTTACATCTCCTCTTTTAGGTGTACCTTTAAACATAGCTGTATTTATTAAATCTCTTATGGGATTTTGTATAGGATTCAATTTTGTTTGTAGTGACAATGAGTGTACAAAATATATTGTGGATGTCAAAACTATATACATATAACAATGAACAAGTGAAAATAATGTAAGGATTAAACCTTGCATCCCGCCTGGAGTTGAAAACTCCAACTTAGAGCAGTATTTACTACTCAAGTTAACCCCTACCCTAAGCAGCAGTACCTCAGCTACCACCTTATCAATTTAATACTAGTTATATTTAACTGAGGTTAACAGTTTTCAATTCAATTATCTATCAAGACAAAACTACACATTTGGTAAAACAGCATCATATAAACTAAAATAAACTTTTTTTTTTTTTTAAAACTGTTCATACTATTATATAGATCTATGTAATATATAACACTTGTATTCTAATAGCATTCAAATAATCTTAATGTTAGAAATCAAGAGGAGAGAAAATTATGTTCTAACATTCATTTAAATCAAAAACTTTGGCTAATATGATTCAGACATTACATGCATTAAGATGCATCTATTTTCTGTCATGTGAATTCTATCAACAGCTTCCAAAAATCTTGAATTGTTTGTATATGAGCATTTACTTAAACTCATTATTGTCAATAGAGTAAAATATTGTATTCATAAAATTATTATAAATCATATTGCATAGTTATGCAGATTCTCAGAAACACCTGTTATTACCTAAAAAAAAAAGCCATCACACACATAAACACAGACACACACACATACATATAGACACACACATATACACACACACATACCCACACACACACACACACACACATACATATACACATACACATATATACATACACACACACACACACACACACACACACACACACACACACACACACACACACACACATATATACACATATATCTGATCTCACCGAGCCATGCCCCTGCAGAGCACCATCCCACTTGCCGTCCCCAGAACAAATCTGTCCGCTTCACACAAAATAATGCACAGCAAACACACACTAGCAACCAGAATTTACAATCATGCTAACCTACTGCTTTAAAATATATCACATGACATTTCTTCCAGAATAGAGTTATAAGATTATTTATGCTTGTCAATCAGATGAATTAAATGAGTTATAGTAAAGTATATGTTTGGGACACAAGTTTTTAACACAGATTATTATGCTACTGTTAAGTAGATTTTCAAAAACATTTAAATAAATGTTTCATTTTCTATGCCTTCTAAAATAAGATATTTACTTGCTACAAGAAACTACATCATCTAAACTCATCATAACTGACACATTTTATGAATAGAGTATTTTTCCTGAATCTGTGGTGTGTCAGTGTGATAACCTTGTCAATGTTTATACTAACTGCTTTCAGTTTCTCTGTGAAAATTCTGTGAGTGAAGCTTCTGAGGAAACTCATGGACACTGTGCATGAGACAGCCCACATCCCAGATTGTCTCCCTTAACATTTTAGCGCAAAACTTATTAAAACTTGTGGCAAACATTCATTTTGTCAATAGAGTAAAACATTGTATTCATAGAAATCATTACAAATCATATTGGATAGCCATGCAGACTCTCAGAAAAAAAGCCATCACACTCTCACACACACACACACACACACACACACACACACACACACACACACACACACACACACACATATATATATATATATATATATATATCTGATCTCACTGAGTTGTGTCCCTGCAGAACACCATCCCACTTGCTGTCCCCAGAATAAATCTGTCTGCTTTATACAAAACAATGCACAGCAAACACATATTGGTAACCAGATTTTACAATCATGCTAACCTACTGCTTTAAAATATATCACATGACATTTCTTCCAGAATAGAGTTATAAGATTATTTATGTTTGTCAATCAGATGAATTAAATGAGTTATAGTAAAGTATATGTTTGGAACACAAATTTTAACACAGATTATTATGCTGCTGTTAAGTAGATTTTCAAAAACATTTAAATAAATGTTTCATTTTTATGCCTTCTAAAATAAGACATTTACTTACTACAAGAAACTACATCATTTAAACTCATTATAACTGACATATTTTATGAACAGAGTATTTTTCCTGAATCTGTGGTGTGTCAGTGTGATAACCTTGTCAATGTTTATACTAACTGCTTTCAGTTTCTCTGTGAGAATTCTGTGATTTGAAGATTCTGAGGTAACTCAAGGACATTGTGCATAAGACAGCCCCCATCCCAGATTGTCTCTCTTAACATTTTGGCAGGAAACTTATTAAAAACTAGTGACAAACATTCATTTAGCAGTGTAAATGCATCTAAACATGACAGAACCTCCACAATGTATTCCACAGATCATCACAGCCTCTATGCAAGTGAAATTAAACTCAAAATTACCAACAAGCAATAAAACTCAGCATTCTTCTCCCAACTCAATTTTCATACAAATCCTATTATTCACTGTGCCCACACAGTCAAAAGCATTTCTATATATTAATAAAGAAAAGAAAAGAGAGTAGAAAATAAAAGGGAGTGAGGCAGAAATAAAAAATGTAAGAGAAAGCTGTAAGAAGTATATACAATGGAATGTTACTTACTGTTTATATTAATAGAGTTAAAAATAAAACATATTATTTACTCTTATTTAGTTCTGATTATTATTAGTTAAAGCATGACAGATTATTTACAACCAAGCATAAGCAGTATAATCAAGGAAGTATAATTAGAAATAGCATTTGAAGAACTTATAAACTTTTACAAGAAATAAATATGTTATTATTCTATTAATGATATTTTCATTACTGTTCTCTCCTGCCCTCCCCACCCTTTACCCACTACATAATCTAAATAGGATGTCAGTGTTTAAACAAAGAAAATAATAAAAGAAGAAGGAAAAAAAAGATAAAGATAAAAAATGTATCAAATTACTAACCTTACTTTTTCAGAAAGAAAAACAAATCGAGTCACAGCCTGCCATTAAATCCTCAGGCATTTTGACTGGTTATGAAACAAAACATTTCTTTGCACATAGAGAATAACTTTGATTAAATCTTTTCCAAAATATTTGTGGCTTTCTGGAAATGCAGGAACTATATTCAAAAGATTAATAATGAACTAAAATGATGAGAGAGAAAAAAACATATAACAAATCATTTGTTTTTAGTCTCTTCTTCTTCTCTGAAGTCTTCCAGGAAGCTTCAGTTGCCAATCTCTTTAATGAAGAACTAGCCCATTCCATTTCTTCTATTTTATCCAAAATCCTTTTTTCTTTGACAAACAGTAAAGCAGAGTCTAAATCATCGAAGACCTTAGGACCATCAGGAAGGAAGATTTTAAGCTTGGCAGGAAACAGAAGGTATGTTTTAAACTGTGCTTTTAAGCTCCCTTATTAGTGGCAGAAAAACTTTTCTTTTAGCAATTACCATGGAAGAATAGTCATTGTCAAAGCACAGTTGTCTCATTAAACTTAACAGGAGCTTTAGCCCAAGCAGATTTAAGAACCATCTCTTTATCAAAAGATGATAGAAATCTAACTATAACTGATCTAGGATAGTTTTTGTTAGAGTTGGTATTAGCTATAGATCTATGTGCTCTTTCGATACCAAAAGAGAATGCTTCTGTTAAATCTAAAGTTTTAGGGAGCCATGTTGTTAAAAAAGAAGTAATATTGTTACCTTCAATATTTTCTGGCAGTCCAAAAATCCTAATGTTATTGCACCTAGATCTATTTTCCAGGTCATCCAGCTTTGTTTGTAAATGTGCATTTTGTTTCAGCAGAAACTCAATGTTGATTTCCTCTTCTTGTATTTTATTTTCCATGTCATTCACAGCTTCTTCTATGCCTGTCATCTGGATCTTCTGTTGTTGCAGGTCCATATGTAACAAGTCTATTTGTTTTGTAGTTTTTCTATGAAAGTGTCTATTTTAGTATCCATTTTATCCATCTTAGCAGTAAGTTGCTGGACTATAATTATCAGAGACTGAAGTTCTTTCTTGATGCTGGAGTCTTGAGAATTTGTCTTACTGGAACTCATTTCAGACTGATAAACTGACAGGAAAATTTCCAAAGTAATTTCTGACAGGAATATTATTAAGATTTCCTTTCTTTTTTAGATATAGTTCAAGAACTATATAAAACAAACATATTTAGAAAGAAAATTACTTCAAGAATTAATTTTTAAGTAATTAATTCCTGTCAATGTAATGAAATTGGTGGAGCTGAAGAAATCTGCTGCTATCCTGTGTTCATCCTTGGCCACGCCCCTAATGGCCAGTTTGTTCTGAAGTTCATGTAGAACACAGCCTGGGATGTTGTCCTGTCCCATGGATGCTATGTTCTTGGCTATGGAGAGCACAGTTTTTACCTGCTCAGTTGAGATTGCAGGGGAATTGCATTCTTCCCGAATGGAAATGGTCCCTTTAGGGGGAGAGGAGGGGTAAAGTTGGCACTGAAACTATCAACCAGGATGTTGGCAATATCAGTTGGTTCTGTAATTTTCATGCCATTGTGCTGTAACTCGGAGCAGATCTGGGTGTTGCCACTAAGATTCTTGACAAAGCTATAGAATGCTTTGTGGTTGTCCTAAGAGTGAGTGGCAATCTTGTTTTCATAGCTGGCTTTAGAGGGTTTTATGAGGGATCTCAGCTTCTTACTGAGGCTGATTAGGGAGCTCCTCCACTAATGGGATTTTACTCTCTTTTGCAACAGTTTCTTCCTTCTGTTGTAGAGTTTGTTTATAGCAGTGGACCACCAAATTGGTTTCATTTTTTTTGGAGGATAGCATCTTGGTTTTGCTAGGGATAGCACGATCCATGCACTCATGTAAGTGCATCTAGAGTGGATTTGTATAAGTTTCGGCAGTCGTAACTGTATTGTCCATCTGCATAGGTGTCGTGAAGTCTGCCACTTCTGTCTTAAGAAGCATGAAGTTGGCTTTTGAAAACTTTTTTACAGTGGTTTCCTTAATGGGGGGGTGGGGGTGGGTACAGGATGTGGATATCTATGGTGATTAGCTTATGGTCGGATCTGACCAAAGAGGAGTTGACTTCAGGTGTGGAACACCGGTCACTCATGTTGGTACTGACCAGGTCAAAGATATTATCGCCCCTGGTAGGGGTGTGGATAAGTTGATCCAGGGCATTGGAGTTAATGAATTATAGAAAGCATTGAGTGAAGGAGTTGGTACATGAGTAGTTTTCCCAGTTAATGGTGGGGTAGTTGAAATCGCCCATTATTAGGGTGTTTGGTTGAACCCTAATATTTTCCAGTATATCAAAAAAAGAGGAGGGGGAATCCTGGGGCATGGTGGAAGATCTGTAGCAAGCTACAATATGGATTGCAGTTTTGCCCAGAGTTAGTTGCACTTGGATAATTTCAGATGCATTATGTTGGGCAACAAGCCTGGAGGTGTGGATATCCTTAATGAATATGGACACACCTCTGCCCTTGGTGTTCCAGTCCTGGTTAGATGGCCGAAAGGTATGGCATGAGTTATAGTCTGGTAATGCAGGGGTGCTCTCTGGAGCCTTGAACCAGGTTTCAGTCACTGCACAGGTATCAATGTTCTCCATTTTAAGGAGTGCCTCGAGTGAGTGCATTTTGAGGTTTGACTTCTAGCGTTGAGTAGCATTACCCTCAGTTTTTGCTTGCCTGTATCTGTTACAGTGGTGGATTTGTCATTTGAACCTTGCCTAAAAAAGGCACTATAGGGGTGTCAAGAGCCATAGCCAGTATCAAGAATCCCAGTGACGGTTGGTGCAGACCATCTCTGACAAAGCATTGTGGCCTGTCGACCATGTCATCCCAGCTAGACAGACACTGGATCCCCTTAGAATGACAACAGAAGCTTAGCCAATTGTTGAAGTCAATCATTTTGTCCTTGTACTGCGGTATCATTCTGGGTGGAGATAGGATGCTACTCAGGTCTAGGGTCATACCTGCCTGGATTACAAGATTAGAGAGCTCCTCCATGTCTCTTTTCATGTAGTCCAGGGAGGTATTTCTCAGGTCATTCACACCAACAGGGACAATGACTGAGTCATATTTGTACTTGTTGTAGAGTGACCTGAGTGCATGGGTTATTTGGCAGTTCCTGGCACATGACAGGCAGCTAACAGTAACCTTCTCCTTGTCTATTCTGCTGAGTGAAACATCAGTGTGCCTGACTATAGAGTCAGCTATGACTAATGTGTTAGGCATGTTGTTTTGCCTTATGGGCTGTGGTTGAGTGGCACACTGGGTCTGTGTGTTATGTGTCTTTTGGGTTGTGTTGCAGGGTGGAGGTTGCTTGCGTTTCTGCTTAGGAGATCTCTGTTGTTTGGGCAGATTCTTATTGAGAGCCTCTGAGAATGTTTTTGTGTATCTATGTATGGATTTTGGTGGTGTAGGTATAGCGAGACTATCTGATGAGTGTGGTGTGAGTGTTTACCTTCTCCTCTTGACTGGTAAGTTCATTCTTGGGTTGAGAGTGCTTTGCCTCCAGTTTGGCAGACCCCAATGCATTTCTATACAATTTCATGTGTGTGTGTGTGTGTGTGTGTGTGTGTGTGTGTGTGTGTGTAGATATATATATATATATATATATATATATATATATATATATATATATATATATATATATATATATAAGATTTTTAGTGGACAGTTCGACCCCGGACTAGTTGACCTCAGACTATATGACCCCAAATATATTCTTTTAAGTACTTTTTTAATTAAGTTATTAATCAATCAGTTATTCAATAATAACACTGTTAACTTTTCATTTTAAATATATTTTTTAATAATATTTTTGTTTTATTTAATTATTACATTGGTTAGTATAAATATAACATTTAAATCTTTAACATATAATAACTAGTGTTATGTTTTAACATATTATGACTACTGTTACTTTATAACATACTTTATAACATGTTTTCCATCAATTAAATATACATTTTTTATTTTCTATTATGTTATGTTAACTAATCTAGTATCTACTATAAATAATTTCTTTAAAATTAAATGAAATCAATTTTTATTCAGGTTAATATGCCTTCCTCGTCTTGAACATTTATACTACCACCAAAGCTCAAGCAGCAACATGCAGTTTTCACCATTCCCCACCATCTACCATCAAAGCACATCAGAACCTCAGGAAAGTGGATATGGATGTATGAGTAAATGCAAACACTTTTGATTTCCAGCAACACTGATGGTGTGTAGTGCTGCAGAGGACTTGACTTGATTGCAGAGCATAAAGACAAACATACACACAATACAGTCTAATTCATCTACAGTTATGTTATTATTGTTATGTTATTAGTTATTAGTTATGTTAACTAATCTATTATTTACTATAAATAATTCCTTTAAAATTAAATGAAATACATTTTTATTCATTTTACAGTTATATGACGTTCTTTTGTTACATCTCCAAAATGTTATTGTCTGATCGTGGTTGTATTTCGCAAAGCAGTTATATATCCTCATGACTTCTTTTTTTTTTTTTTTTTTGAGGCAATCTTTGACATTTTCTCAGTAACTATGTGGATGTATGAGCTGTATATAATTTTTTTTCTTTATATCAAAATATCTGTAGCTTATTTTTTCTTGCTTTGCCATTTCAGTGGGGTCAAACTGTCCGGGCTCAAAACATCCCATACCCCTCTCACAGGTTGTAGTGTTGGGTGGTAGGAGGAGAGGGTTGTCAGTGTTCATGAGGCAATTGCTACATTGCCCCAAGATGCCTAGATTCATCAGGTAAACAGGAGAGAACACTGGAAGCTGTCCCTTGGACATGCCTGGGTAATCACTATTTTCCTGTAGACAAGTGAGGGAAGTAATTACTAGAGCTGTTTTGCTTGAAGTAACTTGAGGAGTTAAGTACAAAAAACGGTTAACCACTAGGAAATGAGAAAGGTTTAGTGCTTCAGTAATTCATAGCTCATTTAGTGCTTACAACATATCTGAACCAGTGCTGAGCATGGAAAAGCAGATACAAGTGCTTAAATTAAGAAACTAGCTAGTTTTAAGAGAAAAACTGAAGAGCAGACTTTATGGTGCTGGGAATAGTTTAATCCTAGCTAAGTGGCACTGTGTGATGCGCAAAACCGCAGAAACACAGGTTTTTAAACAGAAAGATGAAAGGGATAGAAATAGCCCAAAACAGCCAATAAAATTACAGTTTCTGAGCTGAAACCACTCCTCCAGTGACAGATAGGCTTTTCCAAAGCTAATCATTCTCACTGATGAACAGAGAAGCTTCTATCTATCTTAGAAAGGTCTGGGCAACAGAAGAACTTACAAACAGCCCAGAATTCAGCAAACTCTGAAAACTGGACTTTATTAGATCTAGAAAGGCAGGAAACAAGTAGACGGATAGGATTTTTCTTTAAGTTAAAACAAATACAGCAATAAAAACACTTTTAACACGGAAAATAGGCTATCGCACTTGAGTATGTAGCCCTTTACAGTTAGATGAAAAACACTTAAAAATGCTAATAAACACAAAAGCCAGAAGAAGTAGCTGAAATGAACCCACTCAAAGTATTGCAGGCTGCAAATCACCACACAGTTGTAGAATACAGAATCCACTTTATTAACTTTAGACAAAAAATCCAAAGATGAGCACGTTCAGCCAGAAAGATCTAGACTTCATCAGACAATTTACTCCACATAGCTACTTCCTTCTTATACAGTCCAAACAGGAAGTTCCACCCAGTTATAAACTAATCAGTTATGTCATTAAAAGCACAATATTTACAGTCACTGAATTTAAAAAGCAGACAAACTATACAAACTGAAAAAATTCATGGAACACACCACCCTAAAAACACACTATATATAAACACTGCTTCATAAAATTGACAATTTACAATAAATATTTAAATATGTTGAATGTGTTAAAACAATAAATATGTGTGATTAAATACTAAAAACTAGATATAGTAGAAAATGTTGAGAAATAAATACACAACATAAATACTGAACATGTGATATTAAATTGTTAAAATGTTAAAAATGCATAATGGAGAAATATATATATATATATATATATGTATGAACATATACATACACACACACATTTTATCTTTCTAGTGCCTTTAGTTTTAAAATTGGGCTAATTGAAATATGTTCATTCAGGCCTGGCCAGTTCCCGGCATTCAAACGTAATTGCCAGTATAATTCTCTTTTCTCAAGTAATAGTGATCATGCACCACCCCTCATGTTGGTACTGATATTGTCTATAATAAAAAACTGGAACTTATGGTCCTTATACTCCAAAACATGTTTGCTAAGAGAATTTGTTTCTTTCTTATTCCTTATGTCATATAGGTGTTCGTATATGCAATTTTTTAACTTTCTATCAGTCTTGCCTATGTAAAAGCAAGAACAGGTGGTACACATGGCACAGTAAATCACTTTCTCTGAATTACAGTTGTATTTCTGATTGATTCTGATTTCAATATTATTAATATCAAAAATATTGCCTTCTTTAATGTAACTGCAATAGTTACATCTGCCACATTTATTCATAGAACCTGACCTGTGGTTTGGGTAAGAGTTACGACTCTCAAATATGTTTTTCATATTCTTGCCTTTCCTATATACTATAATAGGTTGCGGTCCTATTAGTGGTCTGATGTTCTTGTCATGTCTCAAAACAGACAAGTTTTTTGTTAAGTTGTTTCTTACTATGTAATTATCTTGAGTGAATACAGTGATGAAAGAAGTCTTATAATCATTCTTACTTGCAACATTGTCAGTTTCTTGATTACTGGTGAAAGGCCCACTGTCAGTCATACTACAAGAAAGTAAAGATACATAAAACCCACACTCTCTCTTGTTAACCACCTCAATCATTATATCACTAATGAACTTACAAGAATAGCCTCTTTTTTGAAACATATTTTTCAAGTTGTCACATTCATCTAAAAATTCATCAGTACCAGATACCATACGGGCTGCACACACAAACTGTCCCTTAACTATTGCTTTCTTTTGTGTGACTGGGTGTGTACTAGAAAAATGCAATAGTGAGTTTGAATACGTGCTTTTCCTAAAGATTTTGAAACAAACCTCTTATTTTCATAATCCTTTTCCAGAAAGACATCTAAAAAGGAAATTTTGTCAAGGTCTCTGGTATAGGTGAACTTTAGAAATTCTGTGGTGGTTCCAATATAATTTATAAAATCATCAATAGCATTAACAGGTCCATCCCACAGAACAAACATACCATCCAAAAACCTGGTGTAAAATTTGATGTGCTCAAAATAACATGAAGAAAAAAGAAATTTCTTCTCCCATTGCCTAACTACAATATTTGCATATAAACCACCACATGCAGACCCCATAGCCACCCCTTCTTGTTGTAAGTAAATTTCTTTGTTAAACAAAATGAAATTGTTTTTAAGGACAATTTCCATCAGCTGTGAAAAGACCAAGGTCTGGAAGTGTGAGATATCTTTTTCATATAAGAAATCTGTAAACCACTCCAAACTAATTATGTGGGGTATGACTGAATAAAGGTCTTTAATATCAATAGTAATAAAAACAAAAGTGTCCTTGAAAGGTATCTCATCCATAGCTTGTAAGAAGCTCCATGAATCCTTGCAGATATGTGTCTCACTCAATATGCATTCTTTTAACTTATTGTCCAGATATCTTGCAAGGGGGTGGGTAATGGACCCCTTGGATTCTACTATGGGTCACATGGGTGGTTGGCTAAGATTTTTATGCAATTTTGGCAGCCCAAACATGACTGATATTTTAGGGCAGGGAACAGAGAGAAAATTAAGCACATCAATAGAAATTGAACCCTCTATAAATAAATCTTGGAGTTCATTCCTTATATGCTGGTAAGAAGTGTTCAGTTCATTCATCCATTAAAATATCAGTCATGTTTGGGCTGCCAAAATTGCATAAAAATCTTAGCCAATCACCCATGCGACCCATAGTAGACTCCAAGGGGTCCATTACCCACCCCCCTTGCAAGATATCTGGACAATAAGTTAAAAGAATACATATTGAGTGAGACACATATCTGCAAGGATTCATGGAGCTTCTTACAAGCTATGGATGAGATACCTTTCAAGGACACTTTTGTT
Organism: Protopterus annectens; assembly: GCF_019279795.1. Classification (NCBI taxonomy): domain Eukaryota; kingdom Metazoa; phylum Chordata; order Ceratodontiformes; family Protopteridae; genus Protopterus; species Protopterus annectens. The sequence continues at coordinate 1,555,324,514 of NC_056728.1, read as the reverse complement.
TTTATTACTATTGATATTAAAGACCTTTATTCAGTCATACCTCACACAATTGGTTTGGAGTGGTTTACAGATTTCTTATATGAAAAAGATATCTCGCACTTCCAGACCTTGGTCTTTTCACAACTGATGGAAATTGTCCTTAAAAACAATTTCATTTTGTTTAACAAAGAAATTTACTTACAACAAGAAGGGGTGGCTATGGGGTCTGCATGTGGTGGTTTATATGCAAATATTGTAGTTAGGCAATGGGAGAAGAAATTTCTTTTTTCTTCATGTTATTTTGAGCACATCAAATTTTACACCAGGTTTTTGGATGATATGTTTGTTCTGTGGGATGGACCTGTTAATGCTACTGATGATTTTGTAAATTATATTGGAACCACCACAGAATTTCTAAAGTTCACCTATACCAGAGACATTGACAAAATTTCCTTTTTAGACATCTTTCTGGAAAAGGATTATGAAAATAAGAGGTTTGTTTCAAAATCTTTAGGAAAAGCACATATTCAAACTCACTATTGCATTTTTCTAGTTCACACCCAGTCACACAAAAGAAAGCAATAGTTAAGGGACAGTTCATGTGTGCAGCCCATATGGTATCTGGTACTAATGAATTTTTAGATGAATGTGACAACTTGAAAAATATGTTTCAAAAAAGAGGCTATCCTTGTAAGTTCATTAGTGATATAATGATTGAGGTGGTTAACAAGAGAGAGCGTGGGTTTTATGTACCTTTACTTTCTTGTAATATGACTGACAGTGGGCCTTTCACCAGTAATCAAGAAACTGACAATGTTGCAAAGTAAGAATGATTATAAGACTTCTTTCAGCACTGTATTCACTCAAGACAGTTACATAGTAAGAAACATCTTAAGAAAAAACTGGTCTATTTTGAGACATGGCAAGAACATCAGACTACTAATAGGACCGCAACCTATTATAGTATATAGGAAAGGCAAGAATATGAAAAACATATTTGATAGTCGTAACTCTTACCCAAACCACAGGTCAGGTTCTATGAATAAATGTGGCAGATGTAACTATTGCAGTTACATTAAAGAAGGCAATATTTTTGACATTAATAATATTGAAATCAGAATCAATCAGAAATACAACTGTAATTCAGAGAAAGCGATTTACTGTGCCATGTGTACCACCTGTTCTTGCTTTTACATAGGCAAGACTGATAGAAAGTTAAAAATTTGCATATACGAACACCTATATGACATAAGGAATAAAAAAGAAACAAATTCTCTTAGCAAACATGTTTTGGAGTATAAGGACCATAAGTTCCAATTTTTATTATAGAGAATATCAGTACCAACATGAGGGGTGGTGCATGGTCACTATTACTTGAGAAAAGAGAATTATACTGGCAATTATGTTTGAATGCTGGGAACTGGCCAGGCCTGAATGAACATATTTCAATTAGCCCAATTTTAAAACTAAAGGCACTAGAAAGATAAAAGTATATGTGTGTATATATATATATATATATATATATATATATATATATATATATATATATGTACAAATATATATATATATATATATATATATATATATATATATATATATATATATATATATATATATATATATATATATATATATTTCTCCATTATGCATTTTAACATTTTAATATCACATGTTCAGTATTTATGTTGTGTATTTATTTCTGTTAACATTTTCTACTATATCTAGTTTTTAGTATTTAATCACACATATTTATTGTTTTAACACATTCAACATATTTAAATATTTATTGTAAATTGTCATTTTTATGAAGCAGTGTTTATATATAGTGTGTTTTTAGGGTGGTGTGTTCCATGAACTTTTTCAGTTTGTATAGTTTGTCTGCTTTTTAAATTCAGTGACTGTAAATATTGTGCTTTTAATGACATAATTGATTAGTTTATAACTGTGTGGAACTTCCTGTTTGGACTGTATAAGAAGGAAGTAACTATGTGGGGTAAATTGTCTGATGAAGTCTAGATCTTTCTGGCTGAAAGTGCTCATCCTTGGATTTTTTGTCTGAAGTTAATAAAGTGGATTCTGCATTCTACAACTGTGTGGTGATTTGCAGCCTGCAATACTTTGAGTGGGTTCAATTCAGCTACTTCTTCTGGCTTTTGTGTTTATCTGCTTCAGTTTGTGCTTTTTGACTTTTTTGAACTTAAAAATGCTACTTTAAAGTGCAAACAGTATTTGGTTTCAAAAACAGTTCACATAAGTATCAAAGATAATAAAAAAGTGGTCACAACAATGCGGCTATCAAAAACAATAATAAAAAGCAAAACAGAGATACTTAATCCACTCAAAGTGTCCTTTTCTCTCTCTCTACTGCTGTAGGACTCTGCAAGACACTCAGGCAGGCTCTTGCTGAGGTAATACAGTAAGTAACTGTCCTATAATAGTGCTGATCATATTAACTTAACAGATCTGCAGTGTTACAGAATGCTGCAAGTTTAGGAGTGTTGTATTTCTGAGCTGCTGCTGTGTATGCAAGGTACTGTCATTTTGTACCACAAAATCCACATTCATGTTATGTGTGTCCTGGATCATAAAGCATCACATTTAGAGTAGTTAGAGTATTTTCCCTTTCCTGTACTGTTATGCAAGCTCAGAATAGGGCTGTGGGTAATACAGCACTCCCCCGATAGGAGTGCAGGGGTATCATCTACTGGCAAAAAAAAATATCCTTCTTCATGAAATTTGATGGCTGATGTATAGTATTAATTTATTTTATTATGATTTTTGGTTGTATCAACTACTGATGAAGTTATGAAGTGTATATATATATATATATATATATATATATATATATATATATATATATATATTCATATTTATATTTCAAATCAATGGGTAAAAAGGTATACAGGGAAAAAAAAGTAAGAAAGACCAAGCCAAGTTAGAATATTCAGTGTGTAATACCTTAAAATTCATGTATTACAGGTCTGAGACAGAGACACTTTAATGACATACTAGTGTATTAGCTTTCTGGCTTCTGAATGCCCATACTATACCAGCGACAGTTTGAGGAATTATACCCACATAAAGACCATGACTGAAATGCTGTGTGTTTGTTGTGCTTGCAGTGTATCACATCAGTCTATCTTCTGAGGATTCCCTGTTAGATGTTACCAATGAACATGCAGGCTGCTCATAGTTTTAGACTGTGGCTGGCCTTTCTGCTTTTCCTAGTATAGAACAATAGGTTCTGGCATCCTGGTAAGGTTTATATCTCTCCCATTATTACTGTGCATTTCTTCTCTATTCAGTTTTCAGGGTGTCATTACTCATGAGGAGGCTGTATTGGGGGACATAGAACAGAAAAAAACAAAGGAAAGTATATTTCTGAAGAAATGTATGAGAATATTTGGAACAGCTGATGTGAATTTGCAGGCAGGAACTCATAATTTATTCCTCAAAGTACAATAGCTGAGCTACACTGGATATTAACTCTATTAATCTTATTTTACATAAGCAAGTGTATTTAACTGAAGTTTGGAAACATCTGATAACTGTTTTAGATCACGTATCTGTAAAGACTAAGATAAAGATACAAAGTAGAAAAGTAAAACTGAGATGCTAATGCTTTTCTACTTATTTGTTTGAAAGAAAGGAATTTAAGAAATGGGTGGTGAAGATAATTCTGGATTTATTAGGGAACATATGCATGTCTTCAAAATGGATAGGTAGGGAGTAGGTTAAAGTGAAAACGGAGCATAAAACTATCACAGAAACAAAAGAGAATGAGTTATAGAAAATAAATAATTGAAATTATTTAGAGTGATTGTCAACAATTGAAGTACTACAGAAGAAGAGGAATCTTACAGAACAAGAAGAGCAATTGCTGAGGGAAAATAAGTCAGTTTTTGTAAAATATCCATGAATTTAGAAAGGTTGTTATTAAACAGGTATTTCTGATAACAATTCCAGGGTACAAATACTATTAGCACAAGGGAGGCAACATAAAGTAGAAAGGATTGTTGTCAAATGCAGGGAGCCTCTGGCAAGAAAAATAAGCAGAAATCCTTTAGCAGTTTCAGGGGCACTTCATAAATTCTTTGAGGATTTGTATGAGAATGGCAAAGGTTTTGATAAAACTGAAAGATATGATTTTATGTGGTTTTGTGCAGTGAAGCAAGCATTTGACAACGTTAATAGACCAGTGATGATATAGAGGGAAGCAGAGTGTAAAAAGACACCACTATTGTTAGTTTGTCTTGATGCAGAGAAGACATTCAATATAGCCAACTGGGATTTTAGGACTAGAACTGTGGTAGCATTTGCATACCCCAATAAAATAATGGAGTTAATTAGGAAGACATACAAAGAGACAGCAACTAGAATTAAGATAGGAGGGTGCTTCTCTGACAAGTTGTGTTCAATCAATGGACCCAGACAGGAGTGTTCTTTTTTCCCTTTATTTTTTTGCTTTATACTTAGAATAATTGGCAATGAAAATAAGGTACTCACAAATTCAAATACATAACTGGTATGGCAAACAAGAAAAATGAGGCTTTATTCACAGATGATATTATTTTGTACTTGATAAATCCAGAAATGGACATTTTAGTGCTGTGGAATATTTTGAGACCATTTCATATCTTTTCAGGATACAAATTAAATGATGACAAAACAAAGACTATAATGGTAAACTATATATCCACACATGAATCGGTTTAGCAATACCCATACGTATAGGGACAGACAAGATTTAATATTTAAGTATAAGGATGAAAAGACATTCCATTATGGCAGTGAAGGATATGTTCAATAAGACTAAATAAGAGATAATTCAATCATCGACTATGAATATGGATAGTAAGGGAAAGAGTAGTAGCTCACATGAACTTCTCACATAGGTTTGATGCCTGGCAGAGCATAGATACAAAGAATGTCTCTGAACTCTTAATTCCTTTATCTTATCACACTGTTTCACAGGAATGTGTGAGGTAAATAAGAGGCTTTCCATAACTGACTGAGACAAAACTATTATCAGTCATCTGAAACAGAAGGAAGTCTCTGCACAAGTGGTTCAAATATTACTATGGGAAATGGTTAATTGTTACGTTCTATAATAAGTTAATAATTGAGCCTGCTGTATTTTAGCAACACCATATTTCTTCCTCTGAGGAGTGATGTTTAACATGATTCCTGGAATCAGACCTGATAATGAATGTGGGAAATGGAGGTACACTACCAGTCAAACAGAGACTTCTAGTCCAGTTTCTTGATAATGTAGGTTAAAAGTAAAGAGGAGGTATCCTACAATAACTCATCCACCTAAGCTATGTAGATTATAAATCCCCCACAGCTTTAATTATATTTGATAATGTTTGGGAAACCAGTATTTTGCCTAAATACCTTGTCTGTGCCAAGGAATACAACATCACTAGCCCAGAAAGGCCTGACAGGCTATGGATACCACTGCATTGCGGTGATTAGACCATCAGATCCTGTAGTATTGCAACATGAACAAGCAAATCAGCTGTCCAATATTATTTTTGCATTTGATAAATCCAGAAGGAGTACTGTTTGGGAAATAATTTTTATTTTCAAACTGGATAGAACTGAGTAGGTTCCTGGAAGTGTTCATTTACTGAGGCAGCATGACACTCCCTTACTTCCATTCAGTTGCAAATGAGTCTTGTTGTCAAGTTAAAGAGTGCCTGTTGAATATTAATTTCTCAGGTTATGGGATCTCTATCACTGCTAGCACTATGGGATTCCTTTCCAGTGCTTAATGATCAATGATCCCTCAAAGTTGATATATTCCTTGATAGTTAACATCCCCATAAGGTGGTGGTCATATGTAGCTGACTAATGTGGGAGAGCGGAGTTTTAATAATCTGACCTTGTTCATCTAGGAAAACAATTGTTGGGGATTTTATCTTTTAGCTGTGCAATGTTCTTAACAACAGTATTCTGGTAATCACATGTAGTTATAAATCCATAACATTACCTCGTTATTGAATTGGCATCATCATATTTGTTGAGGAACATTTTATTTAAATATTTTACTAGCTGGTAACTTTTGATTGATATTTAAGATCATCAAGTCACTTACTGCATGTGAAATTCTGCAAAAGATAGGGTGATAAGAAGGTTATGCTTTGCCTCTAGTCCACCGTGTGTAATGCAGTATTATCTTATCTTTTTTTCTTTTTTCTCAGTCACTCTTTTATCTTTGTTTTCTGCTGGAAGCATGGACTTCTTCCTCTTAAATTCATTTGCTGAACAGCTGGCATGGTGAACTTGGAGGAGTAGAAGAATTGTCTCATAATGATGATCAAGTAATTTGCTTTACTGTAAGTACTTACCCAAGTCTTGTACATATATTTAAAGATAAGTGACTAACAGCACTTTTTTGATCATATAATTATCCATTCATTTTTCACTTCAGCTAGGCTGTGCAGTGTTTCTGATGTTGAGAAATCTAGGCTAGAGAAAAGGTATTCTCTCTTCCCTTCCTCCACTTTTGAAATATGGTTGAGTGTCATCTTTCAAAATCTATTACTTGGAGACCCAGATATTAAGCACCAGATGACTATTTTATTTGCTTGGAAACTCAAGAAGTCCTTTGGTAGGAAACAAAATTCAGAGAAAGAGAAGCAATAAAAGATTTTGTGAAATGTGTGAGTAGATGGTGAAACTTGTGTGCTTTGAACTCTGTGAGAAATTTTGGTATTATTAAATAAGGATCTCATGTGTCTGGAGAACGAGATCTATAAAACTGAGGAGGGATTTGAGCAACCATACATTTTGATGCTTCCCTACGTCCCATTGGTTTGCATAATTCCTATGACCCTAAATGTAGATTTTCCAGAACTTTTCTTTACCTTCCATCTGACAGCCAACTTAAAATCCCAGTTCCTGCAAGTTTATCTGAGGAGAAGGCAATGATTTAGTCTTGAACTCACATTTAGACCATGTGGCTGGCAAAAAGAACACTCCAGGGTTTACCCAAACTCTTCTCAAAAGAATTACATCTGAAGTCAGTTTGGAAAATAGGGGGAAGATTTCAGTATAGGCAGCAGTGAGTCTGATCTTTCTCACACCCAGAGTGTTGCTTACATTTATTTTCTATCAAATTAACTGCATCTTTAGTTAGTGAAGTGGAGATTAAATCTGCTTATCATGCTGGCTACAGCAGCACTTCATGCAGAAGATTAAGTTTCTGAACTGTTAATGAGCTAGTTGCTGTTAACCAAGGCTACTGGTTTTATTCCTTCCACCTCCATTTACTTACTGCATGGTTCTGAGCAAATCACTTAACCAGATAATGCTACCAGGTCACCCTTGAAAAGGGATACTTATGCTCAGTGTGCTTACCTGGATAACAAGTATACAAGAAAAAAAACACTGATGTGACTCTTAAATTGATCAATAGGATTTGACTGCAGCAACAGGTTAAACCCTTAAAGTAGTCATCTAGGGTTCCCTGAACGACATTCTACATAAGCAAATATCATTGATGTAACAGGTTGAAAATTAATGAAAGTATTCATCTATTTAGTAGAACATCCCATCACACAAAAATTACAAAATAAAGTATGAAGGATATACTTACAGAATCAGATATTTATGACTAAGTTAAAAAGCCTGATTACGGTTGTTCACATGTTGACTATCCAAGGAATAATCAAATAGTCTAGTGCGGGGTACAGAGTAAGGCAAATTGCTGCCTATGCCACTATTTAACTAAAACTACTGCTAATTAGCATTTGATATATATCCTGTCCTTCATTAATAAGGGCACTGAGGCCTCCTTGGTTTCCTATAACACTACTGTATATAGTTCAATTATGATGTAGGACTTTTTCTTAGATGCCGTGGAAAGATTGGTTGACCAGTCTCTCCCTGATTCCTCAAGGTTAATGGCTCTTTTGAAGACCCAGTATTAGCAGATGATACATTTTTAAGACATTAGCTTTGTGGAAATTTCAGTATCGAGTGCATTTCCACTGAAAATTTACAAGCTGTTTTCCTTTTAACAATAAACCAGCTTCTGGATTTCTTTGGGGAGACTAGTTGTATCTGGAGTTTTCCATACTGAAGTAGTACAGACCTTAAATATCCTTGTCCATAAGCCTATGGAGGATCATATTATGTTGCAGAAATTCAAATCCAGCTCACTGATAAACCTTGAGGTAAAACAGTTAGTCATTTATTTATTTATTGACATTTGATTATTGGGAAAGTCCAACTGGGTAGGAACTCATTTTATACAAAGGCCCAGGGTGAAAAGCTCCAAAGTATTATAAAACATTTTAAGTACAATAATTTTACAGTCTTTAAAAATAAAACTACCGTTTACATAATTATACCAAATTAGACATAATATGAAAACATTGGTTAAGAATAAATACAAATTATATGACAGTGATTTAATAGTTAGAGACATTTTAGCCAGTTTATAGAGAAATTAAAGCTAGGTTAGTATGATGCAACCATAAATTGCAATATGAAGTGAGAGAAAAGCAGGCTTATGGTATATTTGGAGAGAAAACTGGGGAGAAAAAATGATGGATGTAAGGAAATGGGTGAAGAAGGGAGAGTAAGGGGATATAAAGTATGAATGGGTATTTGCTCACATTTTGGGATATAGTTCATCCTGGTGTTGAGCAAGAATGAAGCTAGCTTTTGGCAAGGAAGCCTTTCAGAATAATTTTGAAGGATGGCAAGGAATATATTGACCTGATGTATACAGATAAGGAGTTCCAAGCCTTGGCAATGTGTTATGAGTATAGACAATGCCCAACAGATTTGATAAGTTTGTGGATAATGGCCTGATTACAGTTATTCACAAGATGACAATCCAAGGAATAATCAAATAATCTAGTGCAGGGTATGGAGTAAGCAGGTTATGAAGATCATTGCTGGCCAATTTCTAGGAAAAATATATGAGTCACTTACTATGTTATTCATTACATTGAATCGTATTACATCTCCTTTATAAGACAAGGGGAAAGTAAGCCTGCTTAGACTGTGCAATGATCATGGGGTTATAAAGGTTAATTTGTTGCTAGATAATTCTGACAAACTGAAATCTAAGCCAATTCACAGAAGGTTAATTACAGATTACATGGAAGCAAAACAGTCACTTTGTAAAACTAACTGGGGTGAGGTGTTCAGTGGAAAAACTGCAGATGGAATGTGGAAAGTTTTGAAAGAGAAAATGTTTGAGTGCAAAAAATTCAAAAACATGTTTAACATCAGGATTTAGGCTTACAACATCAGGGGATATATTTCCACAAGAACAAGATATCTGATTTAGGTAAAAGACAAAAAAATATAAGAAATGCAAGACAGGTTGAACTACAACTTTGAAAACTGAAATAAACAATCTGGACACACAGATTAAAAACAGTGTGAGACAAGACCAAGAAAAAATGTGAAGAAGATATTGAGCATAATAGGATAACTTTTTATAAATATGTATGATATGGAAGGAGTAAAGACACACAAAGTGATAAACTGTGTGCAGATTCTAAAATTTATTCTCAGACACAACAGATTATAGATATATTTACAAAATCTTATGCAAGGCAGTTTGGCTTCAGAAAAGGAGTGATAAGTTGCCAGAGTGACATCCAGTTAATCCAGATACTGGAATCAATTTAGATTATATGTAAAAAGAACTTCACAAACTGGTTCCAATCAAATCACAGGGAGGAGACAGAATTAATAACAATGACTTGAGAACACTTCAGCAAGAACTTACAGTGCCATTATATTTATTATTCACTGGGTCATATAAATTTGGAGAAATTCCTCAAGATTGGAGATGTGCTTAGTAAGCCTGTGTCGAAGGGAAAGGGAAGTAGGACAAACCCAGAGTCATATAGACCCTTAAGTCTACTTTCATGTTGTGGAAAAATAATGGAGAAGGTAATGTTGGATAAGTTGTTGTCAGAACTGGATAGGTTGGGACTTGAAACCATATATCAGCATGCATATGTTGAACTCAGATCTATTACCACCTCTAACATGATGTTCTGTAACAATATAATAACAGCTATGAATGAAAAATTGTGCTGTGATGTAATTTATATAGATTTAACTTCAGCATTTGACATGGTCATACACAAAACACTGATCAATAAATTAGTGCAACTAGATATTGATGTACTCTTGATAAGATGGATAGATGCATGGCTTACAAATAGGACATGGCAAGTATCATGCAGCAACTGGACAGGTGAAATCCTTGGTTACAGTCAGGGTGTCCCACAGGGCTCTGTCCTAGGCCCTTACTTGTTTAGATTGTATCTTTCAAACCTAACTTTTTAATTTGAGGTGTTCTACAGTCTATATGCAGATGACCTGAAATTGGGTAAACTGATTACATGTGTTACAGGTAAGGCATGTCTGCAAATTAACTTGATTACATTGACCATTTGGGCACAGGAGAATAATATGCTGATAAATACATAAAAAACTAAGCATATGAGATTTGGGAGACGAGACATAAATTGAAAGGTGAATATTTAATGCAACAAACAGTGATTGAAACTGTAGACTCATTTAAGGACCTGGGTATATGGGTATATTCAGCTATGAGTTTTTCTAATCATGTCAACCAATTCATTAATGATAGTTATAGAACTATAGGTTGTATAAAAAGATTTATAAAGTCTAGGAAATCAAAAGTAATGAAGCCATTGTTTGTTAGTTACATTAGACCCAAACTTGAGTATGGAATAACAATATGGAAACCCTATAAGAAAACAAGCATGAGTAAACTGGAAAGAGTACAGTGGAAATATAGCAAGGACATGCATGGATGTGAACATTTAAGTTATTATGAAAGACTAAAATAATTACACTTGTACAGTGTCTCTTACAGATATCTAAGAGGAGATCTTATTCAGGTATGTAGGGCATTTAGGGACAACTACCTCTGGGAATGTTTGCGGTTATCTAAAAGTACTAGAGAATCATCAGATAACCCATGTAGGTGATTCTGTAGGAATGAGAAGTGCACTGATAGGTTCTCTGACAGAGTAGGTGATGCATGGAACAGACTGCCAGATTACATTAAAGCAAGTACTAGTTTAGATATTATTAAGAACAGTCTGGACACTTATTATGGGAACAAGTGTTTTGGTATATCGGCAAGCTAGAAGGGCATTACTGCCCATACCTGAAATATTTGTATGTATGTATGTATGCGCGTATGCATGTAGACTTTCACTTAATTGCATTTAGCATTATTTCTCTCCTGCATTCCTAACTTACCCCTCACCTCTTCTCCATCTCTGATAATCTCCTGAATGCCTTCATGGATACCTTCTTCACAACCCTCTGTACAAGCATTATAGTCCTACTATTTAGCCTGCAGCATTCCAGTGCATTAGTCCATGCCCTACTCCAAACTGTCCATCTGAGCCCTTCTGAAACCCATTCATAAAATGATAGTTTAACACTAGGACAGCAAGATTACCTCCATAGCTGTTTATTAAATTGCTGCTAGCTTATCAGGCCTGTAGTTCTCTGATTTTTTTTCCCCTTTCCCCACCTTGTCCAAAAGTACATTTGGTATGTTGCAATCCTCAGCTACTTCTATACTGAAAAGTGATATGATGAAAATCTTGGATCAGTACTGCTTTCATGGAACAGAATGCTGAAGTCTGGACTGTGACCCAGATGACCTATAGTCATTTGTAGCATGAATATTGGAAGGGACAGACTGGGCAAGATAGGAGTGACCAGCCGCTGCTGGCTCTCCCATCCTGTGGTAAGGGCTCATCAATTAGGTGATCTCTAGGCAGAGCACTGGGTGTTGCACCCATAGAACATAGGTGTCCCGATCATGCATTGTATGTGGTGCAAGCAGTACTTGTTACTAGGAAAAGTATTATATGTAGGCATGTAAACCTCCATAGGTAGGCAACAACAGTCGGACAAAGTAAGCGTACTAGGTCCAGCAGACTGGTCTGCTCCACAGATCCCTTCTCTAATCATTCAAGGGAATGAATGGTCTGATTAGTCTTTCAAGCTAGGCAATGAATTTGCCAAATGGCTCTTACCTGGATTGAAATTGTCTAAGTCCTACCTTGAGAATAGAAGGGTTGGATCAATGAGGCACACAAAAGTATTCCAAAGGGATAAAATAAATAAATAATCGGAAAACTGGCCTGCAGAAGGGCATGGATCCTGAGGATCATGGGGGGTAGTCCATTTCATCCCAGTGCTTTATCCCCATAAAGGAAGACATTTCCTTCTTTCCCCTGGTGTCAGTCAGCTTTTCAACTTTACTCATCTTGACAGTGGTCTACCTGCCTGAAAGCATGGTACCCTCCCTTCATGAAAGATAGGGACAGTTGGAGATAATTATACACTTCCTAAAAATGTTGTCCTCATATAATCACTCTGCATTTTCTGCTGGGTGTTACAAAGATGCTTTATTCTACAAAGCTTCTTTGTATGTAATAAGCCTTGGAAGTCAATGTATTTGATCAGAATTATCATGATGGCATTAGTTTTTTGTTTTTTAATTTAATCATGCTACTACTGAAACATTTTATGTTCTGCAGAGCAGCAACCTATGCTATTTGGTCTCCACTTTTATGCTCTGAGAAATAATAAGATATATCCATCCACAACTCCTTTTCCCATTTTTACACATGGGGTCAGGGTACCACTTCAACACTGACTATCATCTGGAACCAAGGTTCACACCGCCAGGTGGTTAGTCTGCCACAGCTTTTCTTTACGCACACTTGCACACACATCTTTTCCAGGATTATATCAGACTTATTCTCACATCCAAATCATTAGAGATCTTGGATGATATAGCCAAACCTGATAGTCTTTTATTCAACTCAATGGAACAAACACAAAAAAAAACTGGAATAAGCCGAAGCAAATGAACCAGGACACCGTGTACTGAATAAAAAAACTTCAAATGTGCACCAAACATTCAATTTATTTAATGAATGTCCACAATATAATCCATAATACTCCGTAAGCACTTTAGTTTAACCAATGCTAAACTTCCTCAGACAAATAAAAAGTTGTTACATTACGTCCTTTATATAAACACTAATTACTTAATTAAGATAAATTATTAACTAATTCATGCTTGCTTCCTACTCACTACACCTATTACAAAAAATAAATAACTAAACGTTTGTGCTAACCTTAAAATATCCATCTCTTAAACACAGTCTTAAAACTCAAAAGCAATACATATAATCATAAATAGGGTTATAATGACCCTTAACATGCTCATGATAAGAGGTGTTCTTAAAAGGGACCTCAAAATACATGAAAAATGTATAAAAAGAATGTTAGAGGAATATGCAATATAAAGCCATTATTATAAAAGCATACCTATGACAAAGTTTAGATGCATTTCCATATGTATAATAGGTATGCATTCATTGTGGTTTATTCATGATTAAAATAGTTCAATTTGAATAGCAATAATAATTTAGATATTTTTAATAACACACATATATATATATATATATATATATATATATATATATATATATATATATATATGTTTTTATAATAATGACTTTATATTGCATATTCCTCTAACATTCTCTTAAATCTAACAAAAAACTTAATTGTTACAGATAATAATAAGAAAATAGAAGACGCAAATTAGAAATACAATGAAATATTATCCCATAAAACTAATTTAGGTATGGAAAAACTGAAATATATTCTTATGCTACCTTTCTTAACCATCTTCATAACCTATCTATGAAAGTTAAGATACAATCAAAAATCAAGAACACTGACATTATCTTTCATGAAGGGAAAAGGAAAAAAGTCTCGGACATAGGGGACATTCTGGAGGTTTTTAATTATCATTATGCAGAGCATCATAAAGATAAAATAAGTTCAAATGAATGTGAGAAGTTAGAGAACATAGTTCCAAACATAACAAGAATTCCTGAGGAACTTAAGTTAGATCTACAAAAAAAACTATTTCTCAAAAGGAATTTATAGATGGGATTAAAGGAAGTAAGTCTAATAAAGCACCTGGAATATATGGCTTAATTATCGAAATGTATAGATTGTTCCCTTCTTCTGTAATCTCTATCCTACATAAAACCTTTCATGAAGTTCAAACATTATCAAATATTCCTCCTTCTTGGAGATATTTTCTAATTTCCCTTATATTAAACAAGAATAAAGACCATAATCATTGCAACTCATATAGACCAATTTCTTTGTTGAATAATGATTATAAACTATTTATGTCAGTTATGGTCAATAGATTGAAAATACCCATATCTAAAATAATTAACGAAGACCAAACTGGTTTCATACATAACAGGCATACACAGGATAATATTAAAAGAGCATTAACTCTGATAGATTACCTAAATAGAGGAAACCATGAATCATTTATAATAAATCTGGATATTCAAAAGGCCTTTGACTCCTTAAATTGGGGTTATTTATTTAAAGTCTTACAGTTATTTGATGTCTCCCCCTTTTTATAACAATGATAAAGAAAATCTATGAAAATAATCTAGCATATGTAAAAATAAGGTCCCTTTACTTCCAAAGCAATCCAAATCACTAGAGGTACTAGACAAGGATGTCCCATGTCCCCTATATTATTTGCTCTGGCCATAGAAATACTTGCCATTATAATACGTAATAACCCAAAGATAAGAGGTATAATATATATGACCAATATATTTCTACAATAATGAAGTTTGCTGATGATGTCTTACTTACCTTACCCAACTCTAAGGAAGTGTTAGGTGAAGTGGATATACTAACAACAAATTTCCCAAAAATCTCTCCTTCAACAAATCTAAATCAAAATATTTATTATTAAATAAAAAAAGAACATACAGGTTCCAGTTAATCATATTACTGGAAACCAAGTTTCAACGCTAGACTATTTAGGAATAGTCCTAGGCAAGAATATAGAAGAAACCTTACAGCTTAACTATGCTAAAGCCATAGACTTAATCAAGACATTAATAAGAAAATGGAATAATTTGTTTATAACATTTTATGATAGGTTACAACTGATAAAAATGGTTTTGTTGCCTAAAATATTATACATAGCACAAGCCCTTATACTTCCACCAGGAAAGAAAATCCTTAAAGAAATCACTTCAACTCTGATGAAATTCCTATGATACCCCAAAAGAAATATAGTGGCATATTTTCAGCATATCAGAAAATGGGAACACGGGGGTTAAAATTCCCAGAGACTGAAACTTATATAAAGGCATCTATAATTAAAATTGTGATGAATTGGATAAATCCTAGATTCTCTTTCAATTGGAAATAGTTGCACTCCATTATACTAATGAATGAAAATTATATATCAATGACTGCTTTGGTAACTAACGAAGATAACAATATATGGCACTATTTAAGTTTAAATTTACAATATAGTACAACAAAATTAATTAAAATAACATGAATAAACAATATTTTGATGTGTTTAGAAAATTCATTAACACAAATTTAGATATAATACTGTGACAGATTTTTAATGCCATTTACTATTATAAGGGATTTCCCTGATAAAACACATAGAGAGATTTTTGGTTTATGGGAAATAATAACCTATTTTGTTGGTTGCAATGTATTGAAAACCAACAAGCTTTGAACATACAAAGTATATTGTCAACCTATGGCCTATCCCCTAATTACTGGTTGGTTCTTCAGAGTGTCACAGCATATATTAAGGATCTGTGTAGAATAATACATTACTCATCCTTCAAAACAGTACCACAAATTATAAACTGGATTTTTGAACCAACAATGTCTTCTTCTACCAAGATGTCTGCTACTGGCAAACCAAGGGTACCGCCATGGGCTCCTCATTTGCGCCAATCTATGCCAATCTTTTTATGGCTTATTTGGAAAAGGATCTTATATACAACAGTAATAACAATATTTACCTTGAACATCTTGATATTTGGCGACGTTACCTTGATGATTGCTGGGCAGTATGGAAGGGTGATCTGGAAGGTCTCTTTGAATTCGTTAAATACCTCAACAACAATCGATGGGGTATACATTTCACCTTACACTATGATTTCAATAATATTATGTTTTTAGATGTATCTATCCATAGATTATCTGACCATACCTTAGGTACCCAAGTATTCAGGAAACATCCTGAATATAATACCATATTACATGCCAGCAGTTTTCATCCCCCACATATATGCAAAAACATTCCTAAATCACAATTCATCAGACTCAAACGCATTTGTTCTGATAGCACATCTTATAGTGAACAAAGCAAAGACCTTGTCAACAGATTCAAGAATAGGGATTACAGAATGGGCCATGTCTTTGATGCCATACACCAAGTGGGTCATATGGATAGGGAAGACTTATTAACCTATAGGACCAACCAGAGTTCTCCCAATCAACCCCTTAGATTTACTACCACATATGGTAGAAACTCAGATAACCTGATCCAGAGCATACAAAGACATTGGAATTTATTACTATACGATACTGACTTATCCCCCATTATTCCCAATAGATGTTTTTTCTCATTTAGGAAAGGCAGAAATCTGGGCAGCACATTCAGTCACTACAAACATGGACATATTGTGGACAAGCCTGAACCAATTCAAACTACACTTACAGGTTCCATGCTTACGGGTTGTCATCCCTGTGGACATTGCACAAATTGCAATAAAATATCAAAAACCAAAGAATTCACTAGTAGAAACTCTTCTAATGTATATGAGATAAAATTCTTTGCCAATTGCAACTCGGATTGGCTAATTTATCTAGCTACATGCTCATGCGGAGCCTTTTATATAGGCCAAACATCTAGGCCTCTTAGACTAAGAATTTCAGAACACATCAGTAACATCAAAAAAGGCAGAATCAACAATGCTTTATACAAACATCAGGTATCACACCCTTCAGCTTATTTTATGTTTACTATTATTGGCATTATTAGGGGTAAAAAATCCAACAAAACAGGTTGGCATGCATTATTAAACTCAAAGGAGAAAAAATGGATTGTTAAGTTGGGTGGTCTTTTCCCACCCGGTTTGAATGACAAGTTTTAGATATAACCAATCAGATTTGTTTGCAGTCCATATAAAAGAATGCTTGGAGTAAGCTCATTTCACACTGAAGAAGGCTGTGTAGTTAGTACCAGCCGAAACTGGTCTGTGTACCTCTTTGCTGTCCTATGTATCAACAATAAATTGCTTATCATTGGGTTTTGGTCTTGCTGGCTCTTCTTTTTGTTTTTCAGAAAATTCATTAACACAAATTTAGATATAATACTGTGGCATAGATTTTTAATGTCATTTACTATTACAAGGGATTTCCCTGATAAAACACATAGAGAGATTTTTGGTTTATGGGAAATAATAACCTATTTTGTTGGTTGCAATGTATTGAAAACCAACAAGCTTTGAACATACAAAGTATATTGTCAACCTATGGCCTATCCCCTAATTACTGGTTGGTTCTTCAGAGTGTCACAGCATATATTAAGGATCTGTGTAGAATAATACATTACTCATCCTTCAAAACAGTACCACAAATTATAAACTGGATTTTTGGAATTCTATATAATAACATCTATGTTAAGAATGAATTATCATATCTATATAGCACTTTAATTGTCTATAAGACAGCTCCTAAAGGTTCTTACTGGCAATACCTAACTAAAGGGTTTCAAGTATCTTTATCAATGGAAGATAAAACTAACATTTTATTTTCAGTTAGACTAACTTCTTACTCTCAATTCTGGAGAATTTTTCATTGGAAATTTCTACACAGATCCTCTTTGACACCTCAGAAACTCTCAAAAAATAACCCTTCAAACAGCAAGTTATGTTGGAGATGTCATCTGTCCACTAATGCTGACTGGTCTCCTGTTTTTTATGACTGTACTGATATTAAACCATATTGGAATGAGATTAATACATTTCTTTAAGCTATCTACACTGATGTATTTGTTTTGACAAAGTCTTACATTTTTTTGAATGTTGGTAATAGCAATAATATAAAAAAATATGACCTGTATTTGTTGTGGACAATGTTAGCAATATCCAGAAAATGTATAACTAGAAGATGGAACTCTAATGTAGCACCCACAATGGAGGAATTCCTATCATCACTGAAGAAATGCATACTAATGGAGAAAATAAGAGTTAAGAAGTTTTCCTAAGCCATTGGTTAATAGTCCGTGGAGGAAAGTTTTGAATTTGATTGATACCCTACAGATGGAACCAAACTCTTCCTAACTATCATTATTTAACTACAAATGTTTTTATCTGAATCCTTTTTGTCAGGCTAAATGTAAATACTGTAAATAGTTATTGAATGTTACGAATGTATTAAATTATTGTGTTATTTCATCAAAATAAAAATCACTTGAGTAAAAAAAAGAAAGAGGAAGAGGGCATATAACCTATGGCAATGTACTCAAGATAGGATATGTCAATGTATGTACACTTTCAAGACAAGTCAGTAGCATAATATTAAGCACATATGTAGACAGCTCAGTTCATAATGCTGTTTACACCTCTTGTGTGAGTATATTTATATCAACACACATGATAATCCTTAATTTTGATGAATGGTTGTGGTATAAACATCACTGACATGCTCACTGGAGAGGTCATTTAGCAAGGATGGTATATACAATAGTGGGTATGTGTGAGGATCTGCAAAATGACTTGCCTGAATATGACTAAAATGTCAGCATACCTCACAACCAGTCAAATTCTGGACAAGTGCTGACAGAAGCAGGCACAATCAGGAACAATTGTAAAATATTAACTGCATTAAACTGTGACATTGCCAGAATATGTGAGTTTAAGTTATTATACATGTTCTGCAGGAACAGATGTGTACAACTATAATGATTGTCAGTGTTCTGTAAGGGGAATTAACCATGCCATTTCCAAAAATACACTGTCTTTGTAGGGGTTAAGTAGGAAAATATTAAACCTGGAGTTGAATTCAGGGACAATTGTCACTAGTTGAGATGTCTGCTTGACACATAAGCAACAAGCCACACATGCAAGAATCAAACACATGCCATTAATGTTGTCAATGATCTCTGTATTGAATGGGTGCAACACAGAAAGACATATCGCACCTGTGTCTTGTACAGCAGCTTGAAGGGAAGTCTGCACTGTGAATTGGTGTGCATCACAATGAATAGTTCCATATGGTCAACAAGATGTATCGATGCTCACTATGCAAAAATAATATTCTTGACTAAAGCACTCCTAGCTGACATTGGCATCACTGATAAGGATAACAACACACACAAACATCACACTATTATAAGTGGATTCCCTACACACAGCTGTATATTGCATGCAGCTGTCACACATGATAGCAATGGATATCGTCTGAAGCATCTGAAATTGTGTGAATTAAAAATTGATACGTTATAATAAATGGTACACAGTAGTGGCTTTAGGTCAACTGGCACCCTAGGCAAAAGGGCTCCACGGCACCCACCACCACACTAGCTGGTGCCCCCATCCTGGTCTATCTACACCAAATAAATACTGGAAAAGCACCCCTACCAGAGCGGCACCCTAGGCGACCGCCTAGTTGGCCTATGCCTAAGGCCGGCTATGATGGTACAGCAGAATATAACACTGATAGCAATACATCTACTATGCCCATGCACAGAAACTACAGCAGTGCAAAGTCTAGTGTCAATGAAGAGAAAGCTGTCATGATGATATTGTTAACATACCAAACAATACATGGTGACCCTTATAAGCACGTCAAACCTCAAGGCATACTACACAATCAATGTCCCCATGACACTGCCACTAAAAATGTTAAGAAATCCTGGCATACATGCATATGTGTGCATGTAAAATATCAAATGGTAATACTGAAGAGATGTACTGCTATGTCCACAATGCTGTACAGCGACACTATATCTATACCTAAGATAGGATTGGACTTCAAAGTTTCATAGGTTCATAGCAGAGTACTAGGCTAATGTTCCAAGATCACAAAAAAGCCTAACCATATTTAACATGAGTTTCACAATTTAAAATAGTTAGGTAAACAAAGTTCACACAGTTATGAGCCTATGCTATATGATCTATGAACAACTGCCTCTATCCATGAGGAACATGGGTACAACACCAGGAGTACAATTACTATTGACCATCCATTGTTATAGTTTGCACTTGAATATGTTCAGGAAAGCCATATGCTTTATGTGAATGTGAAGCTTGTTCCAGGGAAGGAGTAGTGTCTGAGAGATGTTTCTATCTCTACAACCTGATTTATTATGTCAGAGGCTAGGTTAACATCCTTGGAACAAGTGACCTTTGTGCAGTTTGCTTTACAATGTGTAACATTTCCATCAGGGCCAGATTGGTGGCTGCTGTGTAGACCAGACACAAACTGGTCCTTATTAGTCTGTAGGGAACAGAGCTCACTGACATGGCTTCCAGTCTTTCCACATAGGACTTGTCTGTTACACCTTGTATTTTACTTGTGCAAAAACTCTGGTGTTGCTCTAGCTGTTGCAGATGTGTGGTGAGTTACATGCAAAATTGTCCACTGTTCTCGATTATAATGGAATTATAATGTCCTTTGATTTGGATTATATGCTTGTACTTATGAGGTGTGCCACATATAAGAGACTTTTCAACACTGTGGAACAGGTTTGTCATACTTCAGATCACTATCTATTCGAGTAGCCAGATCACGTACCTCTGGGTCTATTCATAGGAGTGTGCTGTCTATATTGTAATTGGATTGGGTATTTGCTTCACAAAAGGGAATAATTAAGCTTTTTTTGACATTTGGTGTGTCTCCATGACTCTGGCATCAATTATTTGTGTACGTTACTACATTCTGCAGCATATCTGTTCCAGTACAGGATTCAAGGACTGCCCTCAATTCACAGTCATCTGCAAAGTTTGTTGGACAAAGGCTATCTAGGTTTGTCTTGACTTTTGTAAATTAAATTCAAAACAGCAAATGGCCTAGTACAGAACCCTATGGTACTGCTCACTGCCATTTTGTTAAAGGTGATTTCAAACACTTTGAAAGTATGTGTCTGGTTGTTGACCCCTTGGACAATAAACTTGGTGACATAGTGGTTTATGGTCATTTGAGACAGTTTCCCTGTAATATGAGTGTGGAATTGTGTCAGATTCCTTGGCTAGGTCAAATTATGTGGGATGTACATTTTTTCCCTCATCCATGGCCTTGGTGACTTTCTCAAAGAAGTCAACCAGATTTATCAGACATGATCTAGCATTAACAAATTAAAAATGGATTGGTTACGCAGCTGGGAGATTAACTATGTTCTTATTAATAAGGTTCATGATGATTCTTTCCATTTGCTTCAGGCTCATGGGTCTGCAATTCCCTGCGTTGGGTGATGGTACAGATGACTGTTATTGTCCACCATTCTGCCAGAAAATAGCTTGTCTGGA
This sequence comes from Protopterus annectens, assembly GCF_019279795.1. NCBI lineage: Eukaryota > Metazoa > Chordata > Ceratodontiformes > Protopteridae > Protopterus > Protopterus annectens. The sequence continues at coordinate 1,555,303,092 of NC_056728.1, read as the reverse complement.
GGGGTTAATTAGGGATCCAACTGTGTCTGCTAGGTCATGTTTTATTTTATTGATGAGGCAAGCTGGGATGTTGTCAAGGCCCATTGATGCCATACTTTTAGCCTTAGAGAACACACAGACAAGCTGCACTCATGAGAAAATAAGCTGAGTAATCTTTGCATGTATACTCTAGATGACAACAAGTGAGGACGGGGTGGTAAATTTTGATCCAAACTGTCAGCTAGCAGGTTGTGTATTTCCTACATCTGAGTATGGGTGGTGACATCTACACCTATCTGTACATACAGCTGTGTATGCACCTTAAATTATGAATTTACTTAAAAAATGATTTGTGACAACACCTCCAAATACAACATTGGGTGTGCATCACATGCCAAACAGTGGAACTGTTAACACAGTTGTACACCTTTACCCATTTCACATTATTACATCATTTACACATCATATGCTTATAAGTTTACCATAGGAAAGGTGCTTGTGAGGGCTCTGATACCATATATGGACACATTACAAATGAGGTGGATGTGGTTCATGAAGAACAGTTAATGACACAAATGCTGGCAGTCACACAATGTTGCTGGGCAACACCTGAATAATCCTTGTTTATAGCAACACAATTATGCATGCAATGAATTCACCAAGGTTGCAAGTGAATCTGAATTGGTGATATGTTTATGTATATAACAGCATTACAATATGTGGATGAAACAAGGCGTATGTGTTCATGTAATCAGTATGTTGTAATATTGCTATATGTCACATAGCATTTCATGATGGTGGGTATACATATGCACACACATAATGTAATGAAAGTGTCACTGTGATGAAGGAATGAGAAATGTGTAGAATGTTAATATAGTCCACTACAAGAACACATGCCTTACTAAGTCAACAATATACATACCATCATTCCATATCAACACTTCTCAGGAGGCATACTACTACAACTGCTATGGAAGGAACATGCAATCAAAAGCCAGCAACAGCCATCAATACATTACCTGAAATCACAAACTGGAACCCATGTTGTAGAGCTACCATACAGCCACACCTCAACATACCACATATGGATGACAGCAACATTGACATGTGCAATCCTCATGCATAGGACATTATTAGGCTAACGGTCAACATAAACATAAAATCTGAGCCATAATTATACCATTTGAACAAAAAGCACTCTCTCTCTCTCTCCATATATATATATATATATATATATATATATATATATATATATATATATATATATATATATATATAAAAAATATAAAGAAAGATAGGAGTAAGTGCATATCCCTGTATGTGTTTGATTGTACTGCCTCTATCCATATGTGACACGTGCACCATCCCAAGACAAATTAGCAATCACACATCCTGTGGTCTGGAGACAGTTTGTAGATGGCCATGGAAGATATAGACTTCATAATGTGTGCATATATCTTTGAGATGATGACATCCTCAAGTGTTCTGCAGAAAGGATGTTACGTAGACAGAGAGAAAAAGGGGATTTTGGATCTGTGGGGCTATGTCAACAGTTCTCTTGAGTGGAAATCAAATGAAAAGACATTCAAAAGGTCACATAATAATCATAATATACACCTAACCACACACATATAGTTGACTGAGGTCAGATTTGAACATGAAGCCCATGTAGGTATACAAGCTGGATTCCATATAATGCAGCACTAGTACCACCACAGTTGTCTGTCTTTAACAGTGTCATAGTGCACCTTATAGAGGATGACAGCATCATTGTATGCTGAGAAGATGATGTTGGGAGGAGTGTCTGACATAGATGTGATGCAGTGTATAGGAGCTAGCAAGTTAGGCTGGTGCACGGCAAGAGCACTTGTTAGACCCAAAATCAGAAAAAAGGCCAGCACCAAGGAAGGTTCAAAAGTAGTTTAATAAAACTGAAACTAGACCGGTTTCAGCAGCAAGGCTTTCATCAGTAGTATAGTCAGCAAAAAGCACTTAGTCATCATCTTATATAATGTTCTTTAAGGCATCTATATGACATCACTTCCTGATAAGTCAAAAATGCAAACAAGGCAAAAGTAATTGAAAAATACAATCAAGTCAAAAGTAATGGAAAATACATAGTTCAGTAAACAAAAAAGTTTGCCTGAGTTGCATGCATATCTCCAGATTATAATGAAAAAATCCAAAGAGACACAGTATACTGGTATATCAATGATAATAAACAAACTTAATAAAAAACATACAATAAAGGGTAAATGCCCAAAAATAAACCGAAACAAAAGTCAGGTTATAAGAATTCTGGTGTTGAATACCAGCCACAGTATCCTAAAATGAGCTGAAATGCAAAAACCTAAGCAATGCAACCTGATAAGAAATAAGTACATATACGTAATGCAAGTGATGGTTAATTACAAATTATAATTTATCATTTAATCCAGGAGGAAAAGCCCCCAAGTTTAATGATCCACCTTTTTCTTTGGTATTTAGGATATCATGCCAACCTGTTTTAAAAGATCGATTCCCTATGATATGATCAATGATGGTGAATGTAAATTTGGCAGTGGGATGTTTGATAACATGTCTATATAGTGCATTAGTTAATCTTCTGTTTCTAATGTCACCAAGGTGTTCAGAGATCCTGACACGAAAATGTCTAGACGTTTGGCCAATATAAAATGCATGACATGTACATGTGGCAAGATAAATAATCCAGTCTGAACTGCAGTTACCAAAAAACTGTATGTCGTATATTTGTCCAGTGTTCCTACTAGTGAAGGAAGTAGTTTTGAAAATATAGTTACAAAAACTGTAATGTCCACATGGATAAATGCCTGAAAGTTTATCTCCAGTAAGTGTTCTTTGAGTTGGAGTGTGATCCATGACCCTGTTTTTATAGTGTGAAAATAAATTCCCTAAAGTTTTGCCTTTCCTATAGGAAAAATAACATTGTTCTCCGAGATAATCTTCCAACAATGGATGAGAATTCAATATATTCCAATGAGTATTAATAATATTTACTAAATTGGCACTATTCCTGCCATAAGTGGTGACAAATCTACATACATCTGATTCCTCATTATGAGTTTTAGTATTGTATTGGAGAAGAGAATCCCTGGATTTAGCATTACTAAATTGGACTGCTGACTCAATAGTACGAGTGGAATAACCTCTGGACAAAAATCTCTTGGTTAGATCCATTTGATGACTCTGAAGATCATCCACTGAGGAACAAATCCTTTTCATCCGCACAAACTGTGATTTCGGTATGTTCGAATAATATGTTTCGGATGAAAACTATCAGCATGTAGAAGGGTATTATATTGTGAGAATTTTCTGTGTACGGACGTTCTAAGAGTGTTATCCTCCTGTCGAATTAAATTGACATCCAAATAACTGATTGCACTCCTATTATATTCCACAGTGAATTGATACCCCAGATGTTCCCATTCAAATGTTGAATAAATTCCTGGAGGTATTCCTCACCTCCTTTCCATATAAGCCAACAGTCGTCCAGGTATCTTCTCCATATATCAATCTCAGGTAGATATATGTTGTGCAAAGGGTCATATAAAATCATATCTTCCATGTAGCCCATAAAAGATCAGCATAAATGGGTGCAAAGGATGCACCCATAGCCGTACCCTGTAGTTGCCAATAGCAGTTTTGTTGGAAATAAAAAACATTTTTAGTTAGAATGTGTTCAGCCATACACAACAATAAGGTGTTCATCCCTGGGGGGTATAAATTGGTTTTATTTAGCCAGTATTCCAAGGCATTAATACCCGCCCAATGAGGGATGCTGGTATAAAGTGAGGATACATCAAGGGTACACATAAGCCATTCAGGGTCCAATTGAGACTCGGAGACTATCTGCAAAAATTCAGTCGTGTCCTTGATTCTTGCTCTAACACATGTTAACAGTGGTTTCAATTTTCAGTTAGAAAAACAGACAAGGGTTCAGTGAGTGACCCAATGCCAGATACAATCGGTCTGCCTGGTGGCTGATCAATGGACTTATGAATCTTAGGAAGTAGATAAAGTTGTTGTTTTGTAGGATCCTTAACCGTCAAATGAGTTTTGGTTTTATCAGAGATAATTCCAGATTCTACAGCCTTTTCCAAAAATTCATTAATTTCCAAGGCAAAACCTGGAGTAGGATCAATCTCCATCTTCATGTAATGATGATGGTTGGAAAGTTGTCTAAGACCTTCATTCACATAATACTCAGTATCCATCACCACCACCGCACCTTTGTCGTCAGGAGTAATAAGAATATCCATATTATTTCTGAGTTGTGTGAGTGCTATTTGTTCCTTCCTAGACATGTTATGCTTTATAGTGTCAACAGAACCCAAATTGAAGTGTATATCCTTTATAACCACCTGCTGGAAAACAGCAACATGTTTATCCATGGGAGGGTTAAATGTAGATTTGTGAAATCTGAAATCAGATGATCTTTGAGCATTGTCAGTTTGATCTTGTTGTTGAAAAAATAATTTCAAGTTAATTTTCCTACAAAAATCCATTGTATCAGAAACCAAAATACTTTCATCAGTGAAAAAACCAGGTATGAAACCAAGGCCTTTATTAAGAAGGAATATTGATCATCAGTCAAAATATGACTTGAAATATTTAAAACATTAGTACATGAATGATTTACTTCACTATCGACATGAAGAGCTCTTCTAAGTTTTTGACCTCTGTGTTTCCTTCCTGCCCTGTGTTTTTTCCCCCTAAAGGGACCTCAGTCCTTTGACCCCTTTTAGCATTTGGAGAATCACCAATATTAGGTGTCTCAGTATCAGTAGTCGAAGAATCCTCACCAGAGGTAATAAAGCTAGGCCCAGTCTTTTTAAAATAGACCTTGGTCTTTTTGCGTATAAATGAAGCATTCTTGGTACCATGAGCAAACCTCACACCCCTTTGTGAATCAAATTGTTTGCCCCTATCATAATCTTCCTTATCCCGGGCAAATTTATGCAATTTCTTTTTCTTAAGGTTATTTTCCAAAATAGAGATTTCTTTAGATAATTTGCCAAGACAACCCTGAAAACTAGCCTCATGTTCAAACCGTTTCAGGTTGTTACATGTTTTTTCCTATTTCAATAATATTACTCTGTATTGTTCTCTCATAGAAAGAGGCCAAAATATTAACTCTAATCATGGCAGCCTCCTGTTGTGCTTGTTGCCAATCTTTCAACAGAGTTTCATCCGGTGTGCCCACTAGTGGTTGGATTTTACATCTCAATCCTCTAGGGGATATATTCTGTATTTGGTAAGCTTTAAACAATTTACTGTGCCAAATGTTTGTTCTAAGCATCTTAATTTGTTTACCTAATTGAAAGAATAAGTTTTCGCAACCGTCAACTGGATCCATGATTACCAAATCCACCTTTTCTGCATGTTCAGTTCCTATGCCAAAAATTTTTAAGTCATCCTTGTCGGAGCATAAACCAGATAACAATTTATTGAGATCCATGACAATAAGTTGCAATGAACCGGAGGAAGAAGATATAAAAAATAAAAATAAAAATGAACCCTGAAAAGATTCTTTTTATTCTTAAGGGTTGAATTGGCAAATCACGAATAAGTCCAAAACAGAAAATCACAATCAGAGTCACAAAGAAGTTGAAGCCAGAATAAATGGCAAATGTAACCCTATATATAGGGGAATAATTAACCCTAGCACCTAGGCAAAATGCTATACAGACCAAAAAGTCAAAGGCCTGTAATGTCTAAAATGCAATGTTCTGAGTAATGCACAACCTACAGTTGTTCAGAGGTGGCTAAATCCATATGGATTATACCAATATGTAATGAATTTAAGCCAGACACACTTATGCACCTTATTTAAATCAGATAACAATATTAAGAAATCAATAATTGTTCAATACAGTCCTCAGATGAAATTGTTATCAAAGGTATAAATGTACAGATGATTATTGTCAGCACTGTATACCCAGCAATTATTCTAAAAGAAGACCTGAGTGCAACACTGGGCAAACAAAACAAAAGCCCTCAGAATATGTGACCAATATTGACTCAAATGTGAAACAAAACATGCCACATCTTGGTTTAAAAGTGTCTCCCCACTCAAACCTGAATGAACACACACATGCACGCAAGTTGTCTGCTGTCTATCTAGCTACATAAGCTAAAGAACACAGTATTTAATGCATGTGCCAACAGAGACATCAGAATGTAACACTGTCAGAGTGCACTTTATTGGGGGGGGGGTCACATTATCATCGTATGTCAAGAAGATGTTTGGAGGAGTAATTGACAAAGCTGTGGACTCACATGCCATTCTAAAATTCTCTCCAGACTGATAGTTTAATGAACATACACACACTCGAGTTGACAGCAGTGAGATTAGAACCCTTACCAACCTAAAAATAAAGAAGACAGTACTTTACTCTAGCAGCATGGCACAAGTCAGTCTTTTACACTGTCAGAGAACACTTTATAGCAGATGCATGTTGAGAAAATGTTGGTAAGAGTGTCTCACATGCTGCTCAAAAATTGTCTCAAGTATGAGAGTTAGATGAACACACACAAGTTCACAGCAGTGAGATCAGTGCCCTTACCTACCTAATTACCCAAACTAGGAAACACAGTGCTTCATACCAGCATCACAGCACAAATTTTGTGCTTGGATTGTCAGAGAACACTTTATAGCAGATGACATCATCAATGAATATTGAGAAGAAGATATTGGTAGGAGTGTCTCACATGTGCTCAAAACCTGTCTTCAGCATAAGAGATGACTTACCACACAAAAGTTGCCTACAGTGAGATTATACTTAGTAACACAAGCTAGAGAACACAGTACTTAATGCTAGTGCCACTGCACAAGCATGACTTTTGCATTGTCAGCGCACACTTTATAGCAGTTGACATCATCAATGTATGGTGAGAAGAAGAGTTGGAAGGGCTGTATGAAATTGCTGTGTGGTCATGCAACACTGTAAAATGCTGTTCTGAACTAGGGATGAGTGAGGACATTAGGACACACACACACACCCACACACACGCACACGAGCACATGCACAGAACTACTAGGGAACTCAGACCCCTACCTATTTAGCAGCTGGAGAACACAGTACTTAACATTCACACCATCACAGATGTCATATATTATCATTGTCACTTGCTTTTTATAGAAGATGACAACATCATAATGTTGCAGGTAACATATATTGTTATGAGACTTGTGTGTAAAGGCTTGGCTTCAACTATGCAAATGTGATTGCAATGCGTAAAAATACATTTAAGACATCCTGGTGACCTAGATGAAAAAAACTGTCATAAATGCATGTTGCAGAACTGAGACATACATGTATCTGTTTCTCAGTATATTGTTTAGATAAGACACACACACACACACACACACACACACACACACACACACACACACACACACACACACACTTTGGAAATAGCAGTACTGCAAGTGTTGATGTATGTGTGTTCATATTCTGATGAATTGATGTCTGCAGTCCTAGATTTTTCTGACATCATTGTGTTTTGATCAGTGATGACTGATGTTCAGTGCCAATATAAACTCATAAGAAATGTAACAATGCAATTGTGCTCTTTATTTCTGTAGTGCACTTGGCAGTGAACCAATTACTGCAATATCCTTTGCAAGCACATTGCTGTAGGGCACACATAAGTCTGAGTAAATATGTCTTCACTGAAGCACATGCCCCCTTCCCTTCTTTTGTGTTTATGAATACTGTTTTGATGAGATAGAGGATAACTGGACAATAACCATAGTAAGACATGCCAAACATCTCTTTACATAGCACATCGCTGAGAAACTGAATTGCGCAAATGATGCCAAACTGTTAGTGTTTGTGAGATTCCCATTTCATGAATACAGCTTGGACCTGAGAAGTAGTTAGGAATAGATGTTATGGGAGAAACAGCTGGCAGACTATGTTGTTACATTAAGGACTGTTGCGATTGCTTCTCCATTTGCATTGGGTAAAGTGATGAGTAAACGTGGTTCTCTGCTTAAATGGAAAAAAAAACAGTAATATTTCTATGGGTCAGCCTTACTCTGCACAAACAGGCTAAGTGGAAATGTATGGCCATCAGCACTCTAGACAGTAGTGAGTGTGCAAATTACACTAGCTGCATCGCTTTCCCTGTGGCACCAAGTGTAAGAGTAGTGAGCTCCTGCTCAGTGCACTGTGCACAAGTGAGACAAGGTTCAAACGCAAAGCATTCTCTTTTTTTTTTTACAAATGATGTCAGAATGGCGATAGCTAAATAAACATGATTGTGATTGCAAATCTAACAAAAAAAATAATTATAGTAAAGTATGTCTTCCACAATTTTTATCATTAATGCCTACCTCTATACAATTGTACAACTATTAGCTGTTTTGCAGGCCTCACTGCAAATCACTATTTAATTGTGTGTACAGCTTTCAAAAATATTACATGAGATGGTACATCTTTTGAGATGATTATTATGACTCATCAGATATGCTAACTATTTGTATATGACCATATATCCTGAAAAGTGTGTGCAGTATGCTTTGACACAGTATGGACAGTTTTTACATCTTGTTAGACAAATATTTCACCCATCATCACCTGAACATGTTACACTCAGAATCCTACAGATGATTTCAAAACATTACAGCACATGAGCAATTATAAACTTTTGAATTAAGGTAACATGTTAGTATTATCCATCAGCACAGTCAAGTCAGTCTGCAGATGCCATCCATCAACCTAATAGATACACACATGCAAAGTGGAGTTGGAGTCATGGGATGAATACAATGAGAGATTAATATAAGTGTTTTTTAAGGGCACATTAATAGTCATTCCCGGTCTGTTGTCATTATTTACACTACATACTGTGTAGCATGACATGAGTGACATAAGGGTAGAGAAGGCTTAGGACAGGGGCAACAGGCTTATGATAAGCAGAACAAGATTAGCTAAATATGTGATTGCACTGAGGATGGATGTCACTTTGGATACTCATTTTTGGGCAGTAATTAATATATCTCCATGAAAAATCATAACTGTGGCAAATTGTATCATCCCACTAGGAATGATGAGAGATGTCCTTGAAGCTATTGCCAAAAAAAAAAAAAAGAAATCAGTCAATTGATTTATACCAGCACTTTACATAGGAATTTGTGCTATATTACATTCAGCAGTCTAAAGAACTGTCAGAATAAATGTTTCAAAGTACTGCCTCTATACTGGTTTAACTCTTTGTTTCTTTAATGCAGAAAGTTTAAGCACCATTTCATGGAGATAACTGAACTAGTGGAGATGATGACAAAATCTCATTAGGTTTTGATATAGGACATGAAGAGAAATTCACCACTGCTCAGTATTGGTGCATGATGTCAAATTCTGCACAAATGCAGAGGACAAAAAGTGAAGGCTTTATTTTGGGCCATTTCAAGCCATGTGTGTGGTATGCAATTCTATTTTTTTATCAGATTAAAGGTGTGAACAAGCGGATAGATAGTAAAGCAGTGAAATGGGGGGAAAGCAGAGGGAAGAACAAAGGTGAACCAGTAAAGGCATTTTTAGTTGGGAATTAGGAAAGAACCATAGCTATCCACTTCTTTAACACTGTAATGTGGACATGTATAGAAAATTGGATGAATTTGGGCTGTCACCACAACACAGATGGGTGACAACAAAGCAGTCATGTTTTATAGCCAATTGGACCAAATCAAGTGTGTCGAGAAGACACACATGTGAAGTGGAAAGCTGTACATGGGACAATTCTTTTTTCAAGAAGAGAGGAATATTGGGGAAGGGACATAGGAATTTTAGGGTCAGGTAGGTAGGGCAAATGAAGAAACAGGTGCAAACAAGCAGGACAAACAAGACAGACACAGGGATGGTGATGGACACAAAAGGTTTGGGGATACCATGAATGAGGATACGAGGAGGACATTGCAGGCACATGCCCATCAAGCACGGGAACAGTGAGAATCTAGTTGTCATCCTCAGAACTGTCATTGCTGTCCCCTTTCTCATTACCTTGGGGGTTGCTTTATCTGGGGGGATCTATTTTACATTCTAAGGAGCAACTTCTCCAGGCAGCTGATGTATTCACCAATGCCAGTTTCTATTACCTCATGCACCATCCCCGGCAGCTCCTGGTGAGTGATGTAATCTCAAGCACATGCCCATCAAGCACGGGAACAGTGAGAATCTAGTTATCATCCTCAGAACTGTCATTGCTGTCCCCTTCCTCATTACCTTGGGGGGTTGCTTTATCTGGGGGGATCTATTTTGCATTCTAAGGAGCAACTTCTCCAGGCAGCTGATGTATTCACCAATGCCAGTTTCTATTACCTCATGCACCATCCCCGGCAGCTCCTGGTGAGTGATGTAATCTCTACTTCCACCAATATTCCCTGAGGGTGCTAATGCACCAGTAACTGGGGCAATGTTACCTGATGTTGATGGAGGTAGTGCAGGGGCTGTAGAGGCAGTACTGCTCGATTGTATCTCAGAGGTACTAGGTGTTGGTGCGGCAGTTGGTGAAGGGATGGCAGGCTGAGCACAGCAGTTGGCTTAATTCCCTGTTTGTTGGTAGAAAAGTATGACATCAGAACAGTGTGCTCTCGTTTATACAAAAAAAAATAACTTATTTGCTTGATGTTTTGTGGACAGCAACATTGCCAAACAAAGAAGAAGGGAGTTTATGAAACAGAAAGGATAATGTGACATTTGGCACTAATTTATGGCATATGTGCTGCTATACCTGACAACAGTTTGTTCAATGGTCAACACAGATATGTTAAATTACTGGGCTTTTAAGACCTGAATTTGGGGAGTATCAATTTTATTAATTGACACATGTTTTATAGGGCCTTACATGCTGATAAAAGTAATTTGCACAATGTTCGATTCAACCCTATGTAAAAAAGATAATACTTATATTTTTACATGGGTGTTTTTTGCTCATTACCACAGAAGAAGCATTTGCTAAATATGTTCATAACTAATATATACCTTAAAGAATGACTGGTGCTGTACTTTAATTATCCATGTATGTATGTGGTATGACAAGGTCCTGGCTTAAGCATTTTCATGTGTGATACAGGAGTAATGTGTGACAATATACCCGAAATGGCTATGCTTGCATTACTTTCAGAGTAGATTTTTGAGTTTTCGTTCAGAACACACAATACATACTGTTTTGTAGTTATACTTGTGGTATGGGAGGTGTGCAGATGATTATCACTAAACTATAAAGCCCATCGCAGGTCAGAAAATGCATTTATAATCACATAATCATCATTGTCATGCTACAGCAGTTACACAAATAATAGATATGATACCACGTGTTGGCTCAATCAACCTGTTATACATAGGTATTGGTATGTCTAGTTATCTTTATATTATAATTTTTGTGAAAAATTACAGTGGGACACTCTTAATAAAAAAATGGAGCATGGTGGATTGCAGCCCTGGTTCATCTGGGTTCTGGTCATGAACTTACACCTGGTGCTACAGGGAATACTAGGCAGCAGGTGTATGTTTATACTCAGTACTGTGCAGACTGCTGATGGCTGCACATCGCCAATTAGCTTGGTTGCATGAAGAAAGACAAAGCAAATAAAATGTTTCAGTTTTTTCCTTAAGCAGTGAACCGTGTTTGTGCACAGGTGATCAACACGCAAATGTAACAGGCAATAAGGCAATAGAGTAAAATAAATAAATATATATATATATATATATATATATATATATATATATATATATATATATATATATATATATATATATATATATATATATATATATATATGTATATATATATATGTATATATATATATATATATATATATATATATATATATATATATATATATATATATACATACATACATACACACACTCCTTCTGTTAATACTCGTTATGATCCTTCCTCAGTAAAAATAACTACTCTGGAACTTGTACCAGGATTCACCTATCCTATCTATTGCATACCTCTACATATTTATGCCTTGTGTGACACACACAGCTGGGTCAAAGATGTAATATCTATTGGCGTTACCATCCAAGTTGCTGATTGCTTCACAATGACACTAAGCATGTTTGTACTTCTTATGGCAACTGACATTAATTTTTATACATTTAACTGTGTGCCCACTAAGCCATGCAAATGTTAAAGACAAAACAAAAAATAAAAATTAAAAAATTAAACAAATGTTAAACAATTACATAGTTCTGGATTTGAACTATTGGAGAAATGAAATAATAAAATACAGAGTATGTTATCTCTCTTTGCCACACACACAACTTTGCAACGGCAATCAAATCATGTGCATACAATCAATTCACATTTCCTGTACAGTATTAACAGGACATACACTTGTACATTCTCAGCTGGTTGTGCATGTGTGGCTAACATATTTAGTGCAATGACTTATCACCCAACCATTTATGAATACGTCTACGCAAATGCAGCTCTTTCTTATCTTTGTATTGTGTTCATTCTTCCTTTATCTCTGCTGTAATGTCAGACATGCAGTCTATTGTGCATTTTTATTATTTTTTTTAAATATGAGGTAAAAATGCATGCCAGTGAATAACAGTTTTCAGGAAAGACACAAAAATTTTGCTATTAGTGACAAAAACCTACATAGGAAAAAATGGGAATCATGGGAACAATATATGCAGAGCATGAATGAGGTTTAAGAGGCAAGATTTGAATGAGCCATATAATGCTTAACCGACAATGACTGGATGGTTTATAAGTGATGTATAATGTTTGGAACTACAGTTGTTTCAATGGTGTCTGTGATGTAAACTGTTTGCAAATAAAGTGGTATCTTTTTTTATGTTTTTCATTTATATAAATGTAAGGGTGTCTTTGTTTGTGTTAGGGGTCGCCACAGTGGAACTCCTGTCCGCTAATGATTGGCAGTAGATTTTTACGCATTGGCTTGCCGGGCCTAATGCACAACCTTCAACGAAGGAACGCCCATTCACGCATGTCGACACACAGAAGACGCTCTAACTGAGAATCAAATGGACAATGTCTAACTGTGAGGCGACAACGCTACCGCAGCACCACCACCGCAGTGTTAAGGTTGTCTTTGTCATATGTGAAAATTTAATAAAGATGTTTGGAGAAAAAAAATATAAATGTGTGGTGTTTTGTTTTATTTTAAATCTCACTGAAGTTAGTGCCACACTTTATAAGTGTAGCCTCACTGCCACACCCTCTGCAGTGAAAGTTGTCTGAATTTATGTGTTTTCTTCTCTCTCACACTAATCATTCACCATTGCAAGACATTAACAACTAACAATGGTGCAGAGGCTACACTATGTTTACATCTGCTGCATAAAGTCAAAAGTTTGGTATTCAGCAATTTTAATGCAATCACACCTCATTTGCATATTCAATGTGCTTAGAGGTCTGAATCTACTCTATAAAAGGTAACCATATAGCTAGGGAACTTGAAGGTGAGGAGACTTGTGTATTTGGCCAGTAGAGAAGATTAGCATTCCTTTAAAGGTAATTTCCCAGCAGAGAAAGCTTAATTTTGTTAAGGTATGCTTAGATTATTCAAGTACATTCCAGATTTGATAAAATGTTACAAATGTATTCATATATCCATCAGCAGAAAATGTAACTTGTATCTGTATGCACTTCTTATTCTTCACTGTTGACATAAGCAGTTTTGGCAGGCGTTTGCATTTCATAGATAGGCAGGTGAGGCTTTCAGCACAACTATATTTTTAACATTTGGTTTTTCACTGTCCTATGGTCACTGACACTGGTGTTATGCTTCTGAGATGGTCCAGGGCAAACTCTGCAGGAATGGTGGGCACAGTGAAAAGTAATTGACATTCATAAATTGACTTTTCTGTTGTAAAAGTGTAGACATCCTAATAATTGTGTGGAAAGCATATATACATTACATCATTCCTTGGTTTGTACAATCCTTGGTTTGTTTGGTGTTTTGGGAGGGGGGGAAACCTACCATTCTGTTATTCAAAAAGAGAAGTGTGTTTCAAGTGTTTTTCTGCTGAAAATGTGCAGAAGACATATACATTACTAATGTGGTATTCTTTGGTTTGTACAAACCTTGGTTTCTGTGTGAGGGGGTGGTGGGACAACAACATAACATTCAGTTGTACTAAATGAAAACTGTGTTTCAAGTGCTTAATGTTTAATAAAGGGTACACAGACTGATTATTTTTGTAAGAAATACATGAGTTATAGGATCATAGGATCATTGGAGGTTACTAAGCTCTTGGCCCTGAGGCCCCTTTAAGCCTAGACAAGAGTATAGCCCATGCTTAGACATATAAGCAGCCAATGCACCTGTCTAGCAGGGACACAGGTGGAATCCCAAGGATATATTTTCTGTTTCCCTTCCAGTTATCCAGGTTGCACTTAAAAAGGGATAAAGAGGTACTCTGCATGATGTGGAGAGGGACCATAGTTGGGAGAGTCTCTGGGTCACAAATCTGCAGACCAGGTTAAGGCCGCACATGTGGGTTACTCGAGTGGAGCTTGACTTGCGGATATGCAGCAGTCCCATCAAGGTGGGGTCCATGATCACCTTGTATGCCAGACAGAGGGCATCTTTGATGAGTCTGTATGAAACTGAGTAGAGGGATAGGGCTTTTAGCCTATCTGTGCATGTTAGAAGTTTCAGGCCCTGGAGTCTCCTGGTGAGGAACCTCAGTGGTCTCTCCAGCTGCTGCATGTGCTTTGCGAAGTACATGCCAAAAGGGGCCTTGTACTCAATAATGGTCCTTATAAGGGAATAATACAGGGATGTTATGACCTCCTTGTCCCTGGATGAAATACCCTTACTTAAGGTTTGGAGAGAAAGCCAGAGAGGCAAGATTACATTGGTTTGGACATGTGCTGAGGAGGGATGCTGAATATATTGAGAAAAAGATGCTAAGGATAAAGCTACCAGGTGTAACAGGAAAAGAGGAAGGCCTAAAATAAGGTTTGTGGATGTGATGAGAGAGGACATGCAGGTGGTTGGTGTGACAGAGCAAGATGCAGAGGACAGGAAGAAATGGAAACAGATGATCTACTGTGGCGACCCCTAACGGGAACAGCCGAAAGAAGATGATGATGATGATGATGAGGTGGGCCATGTAGAAGGCTTTCTATACAATGGAAGCAACACGGTGGTCAAAAGACAGGTTGCTATCAACCTGGGTGCCCGAATTCCTCACGACCGATTGCGTGCCTATATGATATTTATCTGTTTTATCCTTTTCTGTTTTCCGTCATGTAGGATTATGGCACCCAAACCTACAAATATCTTTTCAGTGAGGATGAAAATGAGGACATAATACAGGCTCTGAGCAGCATGGAGGCTTTCTGCTTGAGAGAGGCCACGGGGACATGGCAGCCAGAAATGAGATCTGGAACCAGTTAGTCAACTATGTTAACATTGCAGCCACAATTATAATCAGGTGCATCAGGCCACTGATATGATTTCATCAGCCTGGAGGAGTGCAGCTCTAGTTGGCTGAGAACAGTTGGATACAGGGAGTTGTCCTGCTACCAAGCTATCACTGTCACCAAATGAAGAATTCCTATCCATTGTAGAGATCTAGGCAGCTCAGTGGAGGTTGTGCACCTTGTGCTTGATGTCAGTGCTGATGTAATTGGGAGGACAAGTGTGTCCCAGGAGCAGTTGTCAGGTAAGTTTACATATGGCAACATTTATATTTGCTTGTAGAATAAAGTATATAATTTGACTACTACTTCCTGTGATACATTTTTTGTGTCTGTACCTACTGTTATACAAGAGAGTTGTTTAGTACACATGAGTGTTTGTGGTTGTTTCAGCAAGTTTCAGTTTAAGCTATTTCTTACAGGATGTAAAGGTAATTGTGTATTCACTGTTCCTCTGAGTTATTTCCATTTTGATGTGTAATTGCCATCCTTCCCTTGCTTCATTTCTTCCAGGATAATCCTCCCTGCAAAGTGTGCAGACATCTGCATATGGTAAGCAAATGTTTATTTGCTTATTACTAAGCATCATTTAGATATATTATTATCTGGATGCATGAGGATGGTGTAATGAGTGTCTGCATTGCTGTACCATCTGAGATTGTGTGACCAGTGTTACTTTTTTTATAATCTATGTTGATTTAATATTTACTGTAGTAGTAATTTTATTCCTGTGTTTTTTGCTTATTATCACAGGTGATCCCGTCAGTGGAAGTGTAGGACACCTACCACCTGATGAGTATCAGTAGGCTCTAATGATGATGGTGGGCAAATCATGGCATAGTCATGGGCTGCAGAGGCTGAATCTGATACTGAAGTTGTGACTCACACATTCTCTGGATTTCCTTCAGACACAGTCAATATGTCTACATATACCTATTCCATCAGATAGTGGACAGACTGAGGGTGAAACACTTGATCTGGGTAATATGGTTACTGTGGCTTCAGTGCCAGATGACTCTGGCTGTAGCCAAAGTGTGGGTGAGATGTCACACAAGAGAGTTAGTAGAGGTTCTTGGAGGAAGCCTGCTGTCCATGCTCTACCTGATACTGGTGTGTCATTATATGCCACTCAGTGAATGTTTAGGCCATCATGGAGGTGCAGACACATTCCACTAGGGACTCCGAGGACATGTTTAAGGTTCTAGATGTGCCACAGGCTGATGCGCATGACTGACTCCACTGTGTGTCTGATTTAGTGGATTGGATGAATGACACAATGGAATGGACAGTGTCTGAGATGGAACATCTACTTAAAAGGGGATAGCATCCATGTGGGTATAGCCCTACAACATTATCTGCCATTAACCAACATGGCCATACCTGATCCTACTCCTGCAGTGGCACTACTTCCACTGCTCCACAGTATTTGAGGTGTCCAAAACCAGAGATGGTAGGCCATGGGGTCTTGGACCTGGGTGTAGTTGTGAGGAGAGCTTGTCCAGCAGACATTGCTCATGTTCAGGCAGTACCAGCACATCTGACCATGGGAATGGAAGTACCAGTGGAACTCCTGGCAGAACCAGCTCTCATGATCGGGGGTGATGACAATGAACTGATATCTCTACCATGCACAGCTCAGACCTGTCTGACATGCCAGAAGGTATACCTATCATAGATCTTGGCTGTGTTCATGCAAACACTCACACACACATTTCATATTGAGTGCCCTACAGACACCCACACATAACAGGTACATAGGTTCATAGGTTCATAGGTAGGTACTAGGCTATTGGCCCTAGGGCCTATATAAGCCAAGCCAAACGGTACCCAAGCTTTTGCCACCCAAGAAAATTATTTTCCTGTGCCCCTGTCAAGCAGAGCCACAGAAGTGATCCCCGGGGTGAATTTCCTATCTCCCATTCAATCATCAAGATTTTTCTTGAAGAGTGCTAATGAGGAGCTTTGTTTGATATAGCTAGGTAGTTTGTTCCAAAGTATGGGAAGTCTCTGGGACAGGAATCTATCCATCCAGCATGTTCTGTTTATTGTGGTGACAAGGTTTAGGTCCCTAGAGAATGTAGCTCAGAGGGATTGGGATTTCTTTAAGTGTAGCATGTCCAACAACTCTGGGTTTGACGTAGCTTTGTATGTTAGGCAGAGATCACCTCTGAGTACGCGATATGCGACAGAGTAAAGCTGGAGTTTTTTGAGACTGTCAGCATAGGGCATCTGTTTGAGGTTGGTAATCTTCTTTGTGAGGTATTTCTGCAGCCTTTCCAGTTGTTGTAGGTGTCTTGTGAGGTACATACCAAAAGGGGCATTGTACTCTATAATGGGTCCAATGAGTGATGAGTAGAGGGGAGCAATGACCTCTTTTTTCCTGGATGAGAAACCTTTTGTGATGAAGTGTGCCATGTAGAAGGATTTCCTGACTACTTTGGTGATGTGATTATCAAAGGAGAGACTACTGTCTACCTGTGTCCCAAGGTCTCTTATCACACTTTAGGTGTTAAGTAGACTACCACCTATGTGGTGGTTCATGGGTACAGAGTTTTTACCAAAAGGAATGACAATGCACTTCTTGCCATTGAGCTTGAGGCCATGGCTTTGACACCAGGCATCTGTCTCAGTGAGGCCCTTTTGTAGGATGTCCACTTTGTTAGGAATTTTGATTATGACTCCTAGTTTGCAGTCATTTGTGAACTTTGTTAGCCAAAGACCTTCTGTGTTAGCCTGTACTTCAGAGAAGTAGATACCAAACAGGAGAGGACCTAGGACTGGACCCTGTGGAACTCCACTTGTCAATGGTCTGAAGTTGGATTTAGAGTCTACTACTTTCAGTGTGGGTTCTCAGTGAGCCAGTTGGCAACCCATCTTGTGACATAGGAATTTATACCTAGTTTAGTGAGTTTATCTATAATTCCAGAGTGGTGGATGGTGTCGAAAGCCTTGGCAAGATCTAGATAGGCTGTGTGAACCACCTTACCCTCATCTACGGCTTTGATGACCACTTCAAAGAAGTCTATCAGGTTTAGGAGACATGATCTGCCTTTTACAAACCTGAACTGGGTAGGGTCCAGAGTCTGGAGATTACAAATGTCATTGTTTATAAGTTCCATGATGATATGTTCCATAGCCTTGCAGACCAGGCTCGTCAGGCTAATGGGGTGGTAGCTCCTGGGATGCATGGTGGCTCCCCTTTTGTGGAGTGGAATAACCGTTGCTGTGCGCCATTCAGTGGGCACAAAATCTGAGGTGAGGCTATGATTGAACATGGTACTTAGGTGGGGTGCCAGTTCATTCTGTAGTTCATGTAGAATGCAGCCTGTGATGTTGTCAGGTCCAATGGATGCTGTGTTCTTGGCTTTGGAGAGTGTGTTTTTTAATAGTGCAGCTGTGATTATAGGAACTTTGCATTCTTCCGGTATAGAGATGGGGTGAGAGGGGATAAAGTTAGCACTGAACCTATCTGCCAGGATGTTGGCAATATCAGTTGGTTCTGTATATTTAGTGCCATTGTGCTGTAACTCAGAGCAGATCTGAGTGTTGCCATTGAGATTCTTGACATAGCTATAGAATACTTTGTGGTTGTCTTTAGAATCAGTGGCAATTTTGTTTTCGTAACTAGCTTTGGAGGATTTTATGAGGGGATCTCAGCTTCTTGCTGAGGCTGACCAGGGAGTTCCTCCAATCATGAGATTTTACTCTTTTTTGCAACAGTTTCTTTCTTCTGTTGTAGAGTTTGCTTATAGCAGGGGACCACCAGATTGGCTTCCTTTTTTTGGAGGATAGCATCTTGGTTCTGTTAGGGATTGCATGCTCCATGCACTTGTGTAAGTGCTTATAAAGTGCATTTGTATAGTATTCACAGTCGTACCTCTATTGTCTAACATCATGGGTGTTGTGAAGTTTGCCACTTCTGTCTTAAGAAGCGTGAAGTTGGCTTTGGAGAAACTTTTTACGGTGGTTTCCCTAATGGGGGGTGGGATGTGGATGTCTAGGGTGATTAGCTTGTGATCGGATCTGAACAATGAGGAATTGACCTCTGGTGTGGAACACCGGTTGCCCATGTTTGTAATGACCAGGTCTAGGATATTGCTGCCGCTGGTGGGGGCGTAGATAAGTTGATTCAAGGCACTGGAATTTATGAATTCCAGAAAACATTGAGCACAAGAGTTGGTACACGAGTAGTTTTCCCAGTTAATGGTGGGGTAGTTGAAATGGCCCATTATTAGGGTGTTAGGTTGTACCCTAATATTTTCCAGTGTATCAAGAAATGAGGAGTGGGAATCCTGGGACATTATAGGGGATCTGTAGCAAGCTACAATTTGGATTGCAGTCTTGCCCAGAGTTAGTTGCACTTGGGTAATCTCGGATGCATTATGCTGAGCAACTAGCCTGGAGGTGTGGATATCCTTAATAAATATGGACATGCCTCCACCTTTAGTGTTTCGGTCCAGGTTAGATGGCTGAAAGGTGTGGTATGAATTATAGCCTGGTAATGCAGGGGTGCTCTCTGGAGCCTTGAGCCAGGTCTCTGTCACTGCACAGATGTCAATGTTCTCCATTTTAAGGAGCGCCTCGAGTGAGTGCATTTTGAGGTTTAGACTTTTAGCATTAAGTAGCATTACCCTCAGATTTTGCTTGCTTGTACCTGTTATGGTGATGAATTTGTCATTTGATCCTTGCCTAAAATAGACACTATAGGGGTGGCAAGAGCCTTAGCCTGTATCCGGAATCCCAAGGGCGACAGGTGCAGGCCATCTCTGGCAAAGCATCGTGGTTTGTCGATCATGTCATCCCAGGCAGGCAGACAGATACTGGATCCCCTTAGAATGACACCAGAAGCTTAGCCAATTGTTAAAGTCAATCATTTTGTCCTTGTACTGTGGTATCATTCTGGGTGATGGCAGGATGCTACTCAGGGCTAGGGTCATACCTGCTTGGGCTACAAGATCGGACAGCTCCTCCATGTCTCTTTTCATGTAGTCCAGCGAGGTACATCTCAGGTTATTCACACCAACATGGACAATGACAGAGTCATATTTGTACTTGTTGTCGAGTGACCTGAGTCCATGCATTATGTGGTGGATCCTGGCACCTGACAGGCAGCTGACAGTAACTTTCTCCTTTTTTAGCCTGGTGAGTGGAGCATCAGTGTGCCTGACTATAGAGTCACCTATGACTAGAGTGTTGGGTACATTGCTATGCCTTATGGGCTGTGGTTGAGTGGCACACTGAGTTTGTGGACTATGTGTCATTTGGGTTGTGTTGGCGGGGGTGGAGGTTGCTTGCGTTTCTGCTTTGGAGGTCCCTGTTGCTTGGGTAGATTTTTATTGAGAGCCTCCATGAATGTAGGTGTGTGTTTTGTGTTTGTATGTTTGTGTTTTGGTGGTGTAGGTTTTGCTGGACTATGTGATGAGTGTGGTGTGGTGCAAGTGTTTACCTTCTCCTCTTGACTGTCTAGTCCAGTCTTTGGTGAAGAGAGCTTTGCTTCCAGTTTGGCTATATAAGTGCATCTCTCACAGGTTGTAGTGTTGGGTGGTAGGAGGAGAGGGATGTCTGTGCACTTGAGGAAATTGCTGCATTGCCCCAAGATGCCCAGATTCATCAGGTAGACAGGAGAAAACACCTGGAGCTGATCCTTAGCCATACCTGGATAGGTATTTATTTATTAAGTACTAAAAACCGTTTTCCTCTAGACAAGTGAGGAAAGTTGAGTGCTGTAGTAATTTGCAGCTTATTTACTGCTTACAATGAGTTCTGAACAAGTGCTGAGCTCAAAAAAAAGATTTGAGTGCTGAGACTAGAAAACTGTCTAGTTCTAAGAAACAAAATTAAGATAGAAGGCTTCCCTTCAACACAGAAAGGCTTGGGGCTCAGAAGCTTACAAACAGTCCAGGATACAGCAAATATGTCTCTGGACTAGATGACATACAGGAAAGGCAGGAAACAAGCTTAGAATTTTTTTTTTTTTTTTGTAAACTGGAAAGATGAAAGGAGGAGCAGCAACTAACTGGGTTGGCCTTCTCAGATGTTCTACCTGGATTAGGTAGAATGAGGTAATGACACTAGACTGGGAGGAGTGTCCCAGATCAAATTTACAGTAGAGGCAGGCAACTGCAAAGCCACCAAGTATCAGAACAAACAAACCCAACCAGATGCTTAAAAATTGCAGAAAATTTCTAGTTAATACCTCACACACAGTAAAACTAGCTAGAAAAGTATATGCAGACAATAAAAGTGCTATAAATAATGCGTAAAAATAAGCAGAACAACAGGATACGTAATGTTATATATCACAGATTATTTGGCTTAGAGCCCTTCCTCCAATTAGCTCAGTGTGAAATGGCAGAAACACTCACAAGTTAACTTCTTAAGTAACAAAGTTGAAACCTGAAACAACTTTAAAAAAAAGCTTGAAAGAACCAATGATGTGCTTACTCCAAGCTGTAGTCCAGGTAACCCCAATCAGCCAATGACCATAAACAATTCACTCTCACTGAAATGCTATACTGGCTTTGGCTAAGCTATGATGGCCTGGATCATGTGCTCAGACACACAGCCTCTACTAACAAACAATTAGGCCCAAAACACAAGCCTGAATATGGACAATGCTACACTACCAACACTACTTAGGTAGAAAAAAAACTGCAGAAATGTTTAAACAGATAAAGGATCAAGGAGACTGTAGAGAATGGTTATGACTGCAAACAAGTTATATGATACACTTCTCAGCAGGAAATCAGAACAAACAAACCCAACCAGATGCTTAACAATTGTAGAACATTTTAGTTAATACCTCACACACAGTGAAACTAGCTAGAAAAGTATATGCAGACAATAAAAGTGCTATAAATAACTCATAAAAATAAGCAAAAAAAACACAATACTTAATGTTTTATATCACAGACTGGCTCAGAGCCCTTCCTCCAATTAGCTGTGTGAAATGGCATTCATGAGGCTTGCAATCATTCTGTCTCAGTGGTCATTTGATAATTAGCTACATTTCTGACTGTCTTTCTTGCACACACACTCACTACTTTTGTATCAGCTTTGGCCTCCTGCCTCCCCATCCTCCACCCTGTGCAAATGATGATAACTGTGCCAGCACCTTGTTTCTATCTTTTGGATTCAGGGATGCATATGTATTTTTTCTGATGCACAGGGTACATAGCTGAGTACTTTGTATATGTATCGGTGATGCTATTTTAACATTTTTACTGATTTCTTACAGTCTTTTTACTGTTGTGATTACTACTTTGATATCTTTGGTATGTCAGTGAGGGTTATTGCTCCATCTGCCAAAAGGTAGGGATAATTAGACTTTAGACTGATTTTGCTATTGTGGGCATTTTATATAAATGAGGTATGTCATTTGATAAATGGCAGAAATCTATTGACATAAGTCAATCCAGTCACATATTGATGCTATTGCTAGACAACTCATACACTTAGGTACAGTATGCAATTATCTGACATTCATTTGTATTTCTAACGATAAATTTTCTGGTCCCAGGTTCAACACTTACCTTGATAGTCTTGCAGTTACAACTGTTGCAATTCAGGGCTGACTCTATCTGTTGCTAGCAGTGCACAGCCATTACATGGGTAATGAAAGGTTGTGAGTGTTGATGGCATAAATTTACTTTATGTATATGCATAAGATGAAAGTTATACCCCTTAAGTGGTCAGCATGTATGCTATCTGTTGCTTCGTGGCCAGGACTATGGCATATTGTGCACACCTATGTCTACCTATATCCACAGCAGCTGGTGGTCCCCCTCTGACTCCTCACCTGTGTGTGGCTGTGTTCATCTTGACAGTGGTGATGGAATGTGTGCTCCTTCCCCTTGGTGTTTCTGCTGCAGTTGTGTTCTCAGGATAATATTTTGTAGGATAGCACAAAAAGAGATAATATTGGCAGAGGATCATACTGCATGCCCCCTCCCGATGTATCTAAGCACTGAAATCTTGACTTCAGCAGCCCAAACACATGGTCTGTAATATTTCTTGTTTGAGCATGTTCCTCATTATAGCATTCATCCATGTATGTCTGTGCTTTTCTGATAGGCTTCATCAGCCATGGTTCAAGTGCATACCCTTCATTTCACAGTAAATAGCCTTGTGGGATATCCCCCCCGGAAAACCTCTGATCGAGCTGTGTGTTGTGCCAGATATGGGAGTTGTGATAACTGCTACAGTTACCAGTACACACAGTCAGGATGATTTCCTTAGCATTGCATGTGACTTGGCAAGTAATAGAATGGTAACCCGTTCTGTTTATGTAGACCCTTTCCTGTTCCCTGGGTGGTGCTTTGATCTCAATATGCATGCAGTCTATTCCACCCAATACTTCTGGGAAGTGTGCTATAGGGTCAAATTCCTGCATAGCTTTAGCTCTGCCCTCAGGGGTACAGGGAAAATATATATAGTCACCGGCATGCTGTAGCCTACCATTCAGGAATTGATGTAAGATCTTCAATGCTTATGCCTGTGACACCTCCAGCATACCCTCTGTTGGTGACTGGAAGGCTGCTGTAGCTGAAATTCTGAGTGTTACATATACCTTCATCTCCACAGGTATTGGTTCCCCTCAGTTTACCATTGCTCTCAGTTAAAGACGACAGAGGTTGCAGAGTTCCTAGATTGTGTCTCTATCCACCTTGTAGTGCTCTACTATTTCCACTTCATGCAGTCCATGAAAAGTTATGCAGGGTGTAAACACACTTCTCCATCTTGCCCGAGGTCTATCATCAGCAGCATAGAGCGCATGCTGTGCATGCACATGCAGAAGAGCAATAGCAGCCCCTAGCATTCCTTCCTTCTATCTGGGGCTGTATTCATATAGGTTTTGGAATTCAAGGCAAAAACCTGCACTAAGTGTTCATGATTGCTTTAGAGCTTGTTGAATAGCTCTGGCATCTTGGATTGGTTGAGCAGCAGACAGTTCAGCTGCTTATGAAGTAGTTAGCATGACACAATGATTACCGTATTTGCACAGCTTTACACACCATGTGGAACCACTTACTGAATAGAAATCAGAGGTGCAAAGTGCACACAGGTTTAGTGAGCCATGTAGGGTTTATTGACTCCTGTGCAGTGTATATGAACAAGCTGCTCCATGCCAGCCTAACATGGTGCAGGCATTGCCTAACACCACCATGAAAAATGTACAATTGGCATCTTAAAATTATTGCATAGGTACCAATCTCAATGCTCTTCATAGCTGGAAATAAGCACCTGATACATTTTAGCAGAGGCATTGCTGATATAGTTGCTTGATGGTAGTGCAGGCAAAAGATAACAGATTATGTTCTTAGTCTTTGCCATCCACTGCAGCACTGTGTAAGATTTATATCCACTCTTAATATTTGTTTACTGAGAAGTCCAACTGGGTAATACATGTCAATTTTTAGTGGAGGCTTTTGTCCCATAAAAACAAAAGAATAGCATAGATGTAATAAAAACATCTATATACATACATACAATTTGACAGTGGAATATGTAGGGTACAATAAAGCATGAGGGACAACACTGATGTAAATACAATAAAAAATAAATGAAAAAATGGCAATTAAATATAACAATAAGTATACAACAAAATATTAGAAGTATTATGCTACAAAATAATATATATATATATATATATATATATATATATATATATATATATATATATATATATATATATAAAGAAGATCCCCTCTAAGAATGGGGAAAGGATAGGTGGTGAAAGATACAGATAGATAGTATGATGAGCAGTTATCAAGAATGTGAACTATTTGTTGGTATAGATCATACAGATGAGGTACATGGCATAACAATTAGTAACAAATTCTTTGAGAGAGGACTTAAATACATGTAGACTAAATATAGTTCTGACTGAATTTGGGATAGAGTTGTTATGCAGTGTGAGTATACACTTCCACTTTTTTTTTTAGTTTACAGATTTCAAGCAGGTGTTTCTCTTGAGAGCACATATGGTGATTTGGGAGATAGTGATGAAGTACTAAAGAGATAAAAGAGCAGGTAGAGTGGTTATATAGTATTGTATGGGTTAGGAAAGGTTGTGTATGGGCAAGTTGATGTTGGAGTCCTAACCAGTTGATAGCATGTAGTGCAGAATACTGATGAGCTTTATGTGGCAGGTTATTGCTAATCTAGCTGTCTTATAATAACATTGCTCAAGTTGTGATTTAAGAGAGATCTGGAGGTTAGTCAAAACAGGTGAGCCATACAGAAGAGAAAGTAAAAGATAAGAGTTAGCTAGGGTGATTCAACAAGAAGGTGTAAGGAATTATTTTCCTCTGTATAGTAGATCTCACCTTTAATGATTTTTATACAGTTTTGTATGTGAAGATCAAACTTTAAGTTGTCATCTATGGTGACTCGAATCAATTTGGTATGGGTAACTGCTTCAATAGCTGTATTGTTTAGAGAAGTAATATGGAAGTTACTGTTAATGCTGGCATTGGACTTAGGAAAAATAGTAGTTATTTAGTCTTCTTGGGATTAATTAAAAGTTGGGTTTGATGTATCCACAGTTCAACTGAGTTGAAGGAATTTTGTGTCATGGATTATAGTTGTAGTGGGTTGTCAGATGAGCAGAGGAGGGTTGAGTCATCTGCACACTTAATAAGGCAAGCTTGCTGAGAGGAGGTATATAGATTATTGATGAAAATGTTAAAGAGCATTGCACTGAGAATAGAGACTTCAGGAACAATTGTGTTAACTATGAGAAGAAAAGAGAGAGAGAGAGCATTGAGAAATAGCTTTCAGATAGGTAGTTAAAAAATTATAGAAGAGTTGGTTTATAAAGGCTTACAGAAGACACTTGGGCCAGATGTTTCTCATGTGGCTATCTGTAAAAAGCTTTTTGTGAGATCTAGAAAAACAGAAAAGACTGGTCACTAGCCTTGCTAGTGGTGTCAGAAATCTTGAGAAGAGCTCTAGTAGTGCTATGGCCTGGTCAGAATCCATGTTGTGTTGGGGTTAGGAGATAATTTTGTGAGAGGTACTGAAGGAGTTGCTTATGAATTCACTTTTCCGTGGTAGCGTTGTCACCTCACAGTAAGATGCTGTCCGGTTTGATTCTCAGCTAGAGCGTCTTCTGCATGGAGACATGCGTGAATGGGCGTACCTTTGTTGAAGGTTGTGCATCAGGCCTGGCAAGCCGGTACGTAAAAATCAACTGCCAATCATTAGCAGACTGGAGTTCCGTTGTAGCGACCCCTAACTGGGAAAAGCCGAAAGACACAAAGAAAGAGATGGCAGTATTGGAGTTGGCCTGAATTACAGATTTCAGAAGTGTTACCTCCTTTATGAAGGGAAATAATAAATATTTTTTTCCAAAGGGCAGGGACATGGGGATCTTGAATAGATCTGTTGATGAGAATTGAGACTGGATATTCAATAGAGTTGGCATCAAGCTTAAGGTATTCAGCAGGGAGATCATCAGCAGAAGGAGAGTAGCGTTCACTTTCTTTAGTAGCTGTCTAACATACGATGTGGAGACATGTTGGAGAATAAACACAGGGATGTCAGGGCCTGTAGAGTTTTGAGATAGAGGGAGGAGAGGCTATGATGCCAATGAAGAAAGTGTTAAATCTGGTAGCTGTTTCTGAGGGGGATAAGTTTGGATAGGGGTTTGGTGAGGAAGGAGTGCCAGGTTGAAGAGTTTTCTTAAGTGGGTTCCAGAATTTCTTTTATTTATTTTTGTTTTGTTTTGTTTTTTTTGTTTTTGTGTTTATCTTGTGAGTCTGTGTGATAATTTTTTTATCTAGGTAAATTTGCTTCTTGGTGAGTTCACACAAGTCTTTGTAAAGTTTGAGGTATTTTTTCTTTGTGCCATTGTTTCCATGCTTAATCATGTTTCTGCATGAGAATTCGAGATTTAAGATGAATGAGTCAACCAGGGGGTTGAGTAGTTTTTGCACTTTTACTTCTGGCAGGGCCAGGCATATTTAAAGTACATTAATATATTGTTGGATTTGTTAATTTCATTTGTCTGGGGACAGGGCTTGGAGTGGTAACCAGTTAAAGGATTTTAATAAATTATTGAAAGTGCCAGGATGAAAATTAGAAAGATTCTGGGTAGTTATATATTGATTTTTTTTATTTGGTGGGTGATTTTTTTCTACTGACAAACACAGGGTGATGGTCACAAAGGGAATCATGTAGTATTCCTGAGTGAGCATACTTCCTGTGGTCAGAGACAAGTATCCAGTCAAGGATACCATTTTTATGATTTGATTTGCTGAGCTGAGTAGGAGGAGATTAGCTGTTTGAACCCATGCAAGTTAAAACTAGTAGTTGTGGTATTAGATGTCACAGATAATCAGCCACTGTTAACATTGCCTAAGATAATAGATTCAGTAGTGACATTTGTAGTTATCCAGCAAAGAATTTCTTTTAATAAGCAGATATTATTACCTGGTGGTATGTAGAAGGCAACTATGCATATCTTCTTATATTTTTAACACTGAGAAGAGACGTAAGAATTTCTGCATTTTGGAAAGTTATTTTATTAGTTTTGAAGGTTGAGAAAGTTAGATAGTTATTGTATACAATTGCAATGCCATCCACTTTTTTGTGCAATCTGTCACATCTAGTTATAGTGTTGTCAGGGAACAGAATTTCAGAATCTTTTAGATGGGGTTTTTGCCATGTTTTGGTAACAGCAGTAATATCTGGTGAGTATTGAAGAAACCATGCTTGTAGATCAGTAACTTTGTTTAGAATACTATGGCCATTAATGCAGGTAAGGAGAAGTTGTGTGGATATTGCACAGGAGTTAGGGACAAAGTAGGATGGAATGTATTATGCTGAGGTGTAGGGGATGAATGTCCCCATAAAGAGTGATCTGAGAGAACAGTGGATTGGGATCAGCTAAGTGCTTTATAAAGTTTATAGATTTATTCCAGGTTATGTCAAAGTGAACAGAATGCTTAGATGTTTTGTATTTGAGAAGGTGAATAGGTTGGACATTAAATACATTTGAGGAAACAGGCATGAAGGAGGGTTTAGCCTGAGTATAGGTAGGGTAGCTGGTAGTGTGTGAGTAAAGTTTGAGAGTAGGTAGTCATGTGACATAAACTGAGCAGTAGAGATGTGAAGATGCACAAATATAACATGGCAGATAGAGAGGGCTATGGAGTAGTTAAGAAGAGGTTATAGTTGAATGAAAAGGAAAGTATGATAAAGGAGAAGGGGGAACTAGGTAAGGGGGGAAAAGATATATTTGGGAAGCAGTTTGTTCTGTAATGACATTATGTCATAGACATATGGGGCCATTAGTAAAGCCAAAGTGCTAAGGCAGGAGTTCAAAATTAGATTTATTTGGTATCTTTATAACTGCCAAGAGCTGGAAGCACTTGAAACCTGCTAAAAGAAAACAGATTAATTATGTTCTAAAACTTAAGCATATTTCCAGTGTGCTAAAACCTAAACATATTCAGAATCTTCTAAAAATTAGAAGCATTCACAATGCTCTTTAACCTAAACTTATTCACAATGTGCTAAAATAGAGGTAACAAGTTTATTTTTGTTAATAAATGCTTCAGAAGAAATGTCTTTACAAATGACTTCTGGAAGATGGTCCTGACCCTCAACTTAAATAATTTACCAAGAAATTCTGAACAGATGTTGAAATGTATATAGAGAGCTTAATCAGTTCTGTGAGATGGTGTTGGTGAGGTAAACTTGAAAAGGTACCCCTTTTCAGTGCACTGTCAGCAGACAGTGGATCAAATATTATTTATTTCTCTTTTTGTCTTTTTTCCATTTAGAAGTACTAAATAAAAATGACGATAATTTAGTTTAATAAGATGCTACATTTTGCAGGCCTTTTTGCAGTGGCCTATTTGCAGTTCTGATTATGTTCGTGTATGCAATCCATTTTTTTATTGCCCACTGACTACTTTAAGGACAGAGTTCAGTGGTGTTATTTGATCTGCCTGTTTGTTTTTATTTATTTAATTAATGCATCCATTCTTGTATTGTAAGGGTAAATATATTACTGTACTTTAATGCTATTAATGACAATATGCTGTCTTCAGTAAATTTCTTAACGTATGCTAGCAAACATGAATGAGTCACATGCCAGAATCTCTGTGATTTGCTTTATATACTATATATGAGCTTGAGGCTTGCAAATCTATCTTTAAATTGCATGTGTGTGTGTATGTGTGTCCATGTGAATTTGTGTGTGTGTGTGTGTGTGTGTGTGTGTGTGTGTGTGTGTGTGTGTGTGTGTGTGTGTGTGTGTGTGTGTGTGTGTGCATTTAAGATACATAATTTCATAATTTTAGTGGCTATAAACGTAATTCATATTTGCTAGACTTGTTCTAACATCAGCTGAGATGTTTACAAATTTATATTATAGAATTACAGCTGGAAGGCAGTTATTTCAGTGTACAAGTCATGATGACCCTTGGCTAATATAGGCATCTCATTTGCAAAGGTTGCTATGCTGTTGATACATTTTTGCAAGTGCATTATGGTACATAGCCAGATTTATAAATATGACAATTTAGGTTAAAATGTATTTTTGCATAGCTGTACCAGACCATGGCATGTTGGTTAGCACTTACCTTTTATTTTGCTAGTATTCTGTATTGTGCTGTAACTTACATGTTTTATGACATGTTTCAGCAGCTGCAAAGTGTGGTCTGTACAGATTTGTTTTATTGTTAAATATTATGCAGCAGTACTTGGTTTATTCATCCATGTAATGATCATACCTAGCAGCTGTCTTCTCTGTGAATTGTCCATTATTATAGATGCTGTCAGAATTATCGCACTTAGATGGGATGTAGATTCATATCTTTAATAACATTCGGCAAGCAACACTAGAATCTTTACAAACTCCACATTCTGAGCTGTAAACTTCTTATCTGATTAGCTGATGCCCAGTCCCAGCAGCTGAAGTCATTACAAAAATTACATAACTTTCCTACCTTTTATACTTATTTTATGCAGAACTTTTACCTGAGCTGCAGATTAGAGAAGGAAATTATTGTATAAATTCAGTTTCATGACTAATTTACTAACACTGCTACACCAGGTGCCTGTAAGTCCATTTTTATAACTAAACATGTTGCTACACTCAGAACCACTTAAACATTTTTTGTTTGAACAATACAACTTGGACAAGGCATGGTAGGTGTATTTTCATGTAATATATATCCAGTCTATTCTGGGTGAGAGTATTTGGTAGTAGTTATCAGTCAAAGTGTTCCAGTTCAAGTAGTGGCTTGCATGCAACCAGTAACCACCAATTCAGCAACACAACCAGTGTTAATAGGACCAGGGGACATGGGCTTGGCAAGTTTAAGCAAGTAACAGTAAGGCCCTATGAGGCATGTATGTGGGAGGATGCGCACAACAGGAGAGAGAATATGATGCCCCTGCAGTGACATGGATGCCGTGATCAGCCACACAGGTCATGACTAATCCCAAACAGAGACACCTTCCATGGCAGCCATGTGATGGTCACATCACATAATGCTCAGCCTGGAGTCACCGTGATGATTAGGGGACACAGAGACAAGAAAAAGAATATAAAAAAAAAAAAAAAAAAAAAAAAAAGATGCATAACTCAACTTCCAGATCTGAAAAAAAAATTCAGTACTGTTCTAAGTGTTAAAAAAATAACTTTTTAAAATTTCTTTGAACATTCAGTGGAATTTTTAACTGTATGGCAGGTTTGGGGAAACAGAGAGTGTGTAGAATAATTTTCTGATTTACTTAGTATATTATTCTGAATTACAGCATTGCTAAAATGTGAAAATGTGGGTCTTTGAGGTGTTACTGGGTAATAATGAATGACTGTCTCCAGAATTCTTTGTGACCCTTTAACCTTATCCCAGAGAGTGGCCAGATATATATTTTTATTGGACTGTGTTACATGTTATTCCTGGGCAAAACATTATTACTTAGCTCTGGAGTTCTTCAAGTATTCCCTACACTGATGCATAGATGTGGACCGTAGACCACTCAGCAGCAGATGACAGG
Source organism: Protopterus annectens (assembly GCF_019279795.1). Lineage (NCBI taxonomy): Eukaryota > Metazoa > Chordata > Ceratodontiformes > Protopteridae > Protopterus > Protopterus annectens. The sequence goes on along the minus strand of NC_056728.1, from coordinate 1,555,271,652 downwards.
GTTTCAGCAAAGTTCTGAAGAAATTAGAGGGGAATTCTTATGAAATTATGTGGGATTATCAGGTAAAGTTTCTGGTGCATGGTAGGAAACACTTTCATAGCTACCTGCTTATATATTGATTTATGAGCTTATTTAATTATTCATTAGTTTGTTTCTGCCATAAGTTGTTTTCAGAACTGCTCAGCTATCTATTGTTAAAATGATTATCATATTTAGGGGATGTTTAGATGAATTACTTCTTCATGTCTTGGCAGTGTTACTGGAGGTACAGCTTAGAGAAAGATTTATTTAATTACTTTTTATCCCATAAAATGTAAACTATACCAATATATCATGCATTATTCAGAGGCTATCAGATTAAATAAAACATACTAAAAATAGACATCAAGGCCTGGTGTATGCAGAGTATAAAAGAAGTGTGAAAACATCCTGGCAACACCAACTGCAACATGAATGTATGCATTCAGCTACTGGTAGTTCTAACATTTCTCAGCCAGTGTTTCGCATAGTAGACAATTGAAATGCTATACTCAGCAATGCTACAGTATTTTGCATAGTAGACAAAGTGAAATGATATACTCATCAATACTACAGTATTTGGCATAGTAGGCAAGTGACATTATATACTCATCAGTGCTACAGTGTAATAATCTCTAACTGGTGTCATATGTGCCCTGGTAAAGTAAGAGTGTTCCATGTAAAGCTATAGTACAGGAAAAATGAGGGCAGAATAAACTACTGTTCTCTCATCTGTGATGCTACACTAAGACCCACCAGCACCTAGCTCAAAACTCTTGTTATTGCTTCCGTTTATAATATGTGTGATAAGTCACATAGAATTAACCGTCTTCTCTCTCAAAGTACAATATAGTAGCTTACATATGGAATCACATGTGACACCTGTTACATCTTCAGGCTAAGGCTCATAGTGTGCAGAACAATAAGGAATACACCATTTTAGTAGCTGTTTAGTAAGACAGTACTGAACAGAACACCAGTATGTGTTTTGGAGAAATCCAGATTTTATATAACAATGTTCTATCTGGAGGTTGCCAAAAGTTTTCCTTGGTTCTAAATGTCTACAATAAAGATAGGTTTTTGAATAGTATCTGAGAGTTGTTAGCTATATTTGTTCTATTTTTTGGGGGGTATTGACAATAACAGCTACTCACTCTTTGTTTATGTACTCAGGGTACCTTAATACGAAGTAAGTTATATTAAACAAGCTAAATGCAAATTAATTTCTTGTTTGATAACATATTTTCTGCATTGTACAAGACATTTTTTTTCTGGAAAAGGTCACCTGAAATGATGAACTCTTCTCTTGGGGGTCTGAGTCAGTTGTCATTAGGTTAAGAGGTATTTACTAAGCTAACGACCACAAAGATCTTTTTATGAAAACGCATTAACAAAACAAAATGTATCAGATTTGCAAATTATCAGAAGTTGCAAGCTATACAAACCATAAAACTGCAACATTGTTTAAGCCATTGTTATGAGCTGATATACTCATTATTCGTGTCACTATTAACATTATAATAGAACTGTCTGCAGCATGCACAAGAATGTAAGCTCCTGACTTGTATCGGGCCTGACATATAGGTTATCATACATCATGGAGCCTTTACCGTAGACTCAAACACCGGACATATGATTGCTAAGTTGTGCATGAGTAAAAGTGGTGGTATCACACAAATTATAGGTCTGTTACAAACTAATACATCCTTTTGAAACCCAGCAAAATATCTTTAGTTATAATATGAGAAACACAGACTTACTCGCAAACAAGCACATATAAACACATGTGCACATATCATGCAATAAATCTGGACCCAGTACCCTAAAGGCTGTGAAGGAAACTGGCCTGGTGACCACATTCATTAAAGAGTTCTACTCTTTTGCAGCTAGAACAACAAAGCTGGAGACTCAAAGAAAAAGTTTCCTCTCAATATGTACAAAATAAAAGCAACAGAAATCCATTTCCTTGAAACTTCAGAAAAATAATGACCTTTAACAATGTGTCGTGGTGAGCTACTTTAGTTTAAAGCATCACAGCGGATTGTACTAATTGCTTGCATAATGTTGCACAACATCTGGAAAAGAGTAACAATTATTTCTTATTTATGGAGTTGGACAAAGTTATCCTAAGGACAGTGTAGTGGTAACTGTTACAAAAAGAACTGCATAAGTACTTTGCATGCCTGATGTGCCACATAATTTGAGTTACATTTCCCTGAAAGTGCATTTCTTTAGTTAGTAATTGCCCAATGAACTCAAAATTTCAGATGATTACAGGAATAGAATTTACAGAAACTGTCTAAGAAACCACAAATGAAGGGAGTTTTATGATTTTAATTGGAAATGTTTGCCTTCATCTGTAATATTGCTTATCAAATGTGAGAAGGAAATAGCTATCCTAAAATCAGCTGTCATATGATGTCAGCTAAAATGAATTACTTCCTTGTTTCCCAAATCATTATGCTAAACCTATTAATGTAAGCAGTGAACTGTAACTGAAAAATGTTATTGCACTGAAACTGAATCTTTTTTCTTATTAATTACTGATTTCAATTTAAAGCATACACATTTTGATAAAAAGATGAAGCACATGCTTTATACCTGAATGACCTATAACTCTTACTGTCTGAAAAACAAAGAAAGATATGCCAAACAAAATTGACAGAAGTCTCGTCAAACAGATTTTATTTATTAGTCATAGTAATCTGATATGACTTGTAATTTGCAGGTGTTGATTTTAATTCTGAAAATGAAACAGAAAAGTATGTATGCACTGAATGCATCACCGGAACAGGTATCACACATGTATCTAGTATAACACCTGGATGGGATTCTGCAACATCAGAGATTAATGTTTATTGCAACAAAATTAATACTTAGGTATGGCCAATAAGATGTGTGGGAGCTCACTGTGGCAAATGTGTTACACTTGAGTAATGCATCCCTGGATGATGTGTAGGGAGGTACTTGAAAAAGGGCGCATTGTACTTAGTGGTGTGATGAAGGCTGAGAACTATGGAAGTATAATGGCCTTTGATGTGGATGTCCTGCACATACTCAGGAGTTGTGTTACATACAAGGGAGTAGTCACCCCTGTGGGCCCATGCTGGTGGACATTCCACATAACTATCTACCTTAGTACACAGGTTACATACTATTTGGCCTGCTCATAGGGGTGTGCGGTCTACATTATCATTTAGTTGTGCATTTGCGTTTAGAATTTAACAAATCCCTCCATGATTTTGTTTCATCTCATGTGTTTTCATGGCTGTGGCAACAATCCTTTGTGTTTGCTGATATTGTTTGTATTATACTAATATCATAGTTGGATTCAATGATTGTCCACGATCTGCAGTCCTCCAGACAGCTGTTTGGACACAGGATGTGTATGTCATTCTTGATGTTTGTGCCTTAAATAATGGACAGGAAATAGCCTAGCACACAGCCCTGAGGTAATGACCTGATCACTGGACTCTAGATATAGGTCACGTCACACAATTTCAACATATATGGATGTCACATATGTGATCTAGTGGTCTACCCACTTGATAATATAGGTGTTAATGGCCACTTGTGACAGTGTTCCAGTAATAGCTCAGTGTGGATTTGTGTCATATACCTTGGACTTGTTAAGTTCTGCAGGATGATAGTGCTGTCATCATGTATGCCCTTGTTGACCTTCTTAAGGACATCTAACAGATGTAGCAAACATGGATGTAGAATGAACAAATCACACATGTCTTTCACACATGGCCAGGATATTACCAGTGTACATTTAGAAAAGGTTCATGATGACATGTTGGTCAACCTCACCGGTGAGGAGAGTCAGGATGTGTCTATACATGCATGGATCAGGTGCTGTTCCTCCCTCCCCACAGTCAGATGGATGCATGTTGATGTACACCCTTCTACGGGAAGATATTCCATCTGGAGGCTGTGTTGAAGTATGGATCCAGCCATGTCTGGTAGGTTCATGTTCTGAGTCACACTACAGGAAATCTGGGATGTTGTCACGGCTCATTGATTCTGTGTTATTAGCTGTGCACAGATGTGCTGCCCTCCTCAGCATAGACACTGAGTAAGATTTGCATGTGTACTTTGGCTGATGGACAGTGATGACAGGGGGTTGACATTTGAGACAAACAGTCAGCTAGGGAATTGTCTATTCACTCCGGCTGAGTATGTCTGGTGTCATCCACATGCACATTTGTGCTTAGTTGTGAATTCCACATAACATTTTAGTTGTAATGGAATACATGATTTGTGAAAAGACCTACACATACAACCATGGTCATTCATTACATTCCACAAACTGGTATCATGAACACAGTCATACAACTGTAACAATGTCATGTACTTACATCAATTACACAACTTATGCCTATGTATGTTTTATGGGTAAGCTGTTTTTGAGCAACCTGATGCTATATCAGGACATAGCACAGATCAGTTGTTTATGACGCATGCAGAAAATTTACTGACACAAATGTGAAAAGTCACACAATGGTGCTGCAGACCCCCTCAATAATACTTACTTCTAGCAACACAACTGCACATGCAATGAATTCCACTAGATTGCAATTGTATCAAAACTTGTGATACATCATTGTGTATATCACAGATTAATGACATGTGTATGAGACAAAACTTATGTAACTATGTAATCAATATGAATTTATATTATGTGTCACAGAATATTTAATGATAGCATGTAGACACTTGCACACATATGCCAAACTGCAGTTGTCACTGTGATGGTGGAATGTGAACTGTGTTGATGGTTGATCTGCTCCACTACAACACATGTCCTAATACACCAACAGTATACATACAAGTGTATCATAACATGTCACTCACGTCACTAAACAACAAGTACCATTATGATTTTGTCATAGTTCATGTTGGGGTGAATTATGTGAGACGTACCTCTCTGTACTATATGAAGAGATAGGCCCACTTTGAAATCTTGAAAGCTCAAAATCTTGAAATTCAAAAGACTGAGTCCAAAATCTTAAAAGTTCTAAATACTGAAAACTCAAAATGCTGAATCTCATAATATTGAAAAAACACAGTACACCAACACTTACTATATTCCAGCACAAGTACATGAAGAAACACTTTACACTTCTCAAACTATAAGCAGGGGGGCAAGCCCCCCTGCACCCCCCATGTGGGGGCTGTGCCCCCCACACCCCCTACTACTTAAATATATCAACTCTGAGATCGCACTCTGCAGACGAAAGTGGCAAACATACCATTACATGCTTCAGGACTGCCTGTTGTAACCTTAGTCACGTTCCCTTTTAATTTGCTATATAACAACATAACTCATCTTAGTGTAGTAAAATGCAATCTCGGAGTTGATATATTTTAGTAGCAAGGGGTGTGGGGGGTGCTTCCCCCATGCTTATAGTTCGAGTAGAATAATATGGTTTGTCTTATATTTGTTTCTGCATGTATTCATGCTGGAGTATAGCAAGTGTTGGTGTCCTGTATTTATTCGATATTATGAGATTCAGTATTTTGAGTTTTCAGTATTTTGAACTTTAGAGATTTTGGACTCAATCTTTTGAATTTTGAGCTTTCAAGATTTCAAAGTGGACCTGAAGAGACACATGACTGAACTCTCATATTTTGCGTCCCAGGCAGGTATGACCCTAGCCCTAAGCAGCATTCTGCCTTCACACAGGATGATGCCATGATATAAGCAACAGATGATGGACTTCAACAATTGGCTTAGCTTCTGGTGTCTGTCCAGGGAGATCCAGTACCTCTCAGCCTGGGATGACAAGGTCGACAAGCCACATTGCTTTACCAGAGATGGTCTGCACCTGTGTCATCTAGGCTGTCGGATACTGGCAAAGGTGCTTGCTTCCACTATAATGCCTTTTTTAGGCAATGTCAAAGCAACAAAAGTTCTGATGTAACAACATCCACTGGAGGCAAACACAGAGTTCTGCTGTTTCGTGCTATGAGTGTAAACATCAAGCTGCACTGAAGGATATTGCCAACCTTATAGTTTTGTCACAAACTTCAACCCCTAGCACCACCGGCCATACCCCAAAGCTTACCTGACACCAGTCCTCTGCCTAGTATCTCTAGAAATCAGGTCATATCTCTGCTCTCTGAGGCTAAAAGCACACCCTCAATGGTAACTGATAACATCTCAGGCTGCTAAATAAGCAATCTAAAGTAGGACCTAGTGGACATAATTAGCATCTTCTTTAACCATAGCCTGAAAACTACCTTTGTTCCAGTGGCATCGACAACAGCATCAGTAATCCCCTTGCACAAAGGGGAGCCATCAACCAATCCTGTGAACTATAGTCCTATAAGTCTAACTAGTCTTATTTGCAAGGCCATTGAAAGAAACATCATGGACCTTATCTGCAAGGACATAGGTGAACTTCAAACTCTAGACCCAACTCAATTTGGCTTTGGTAAGGGTAGACCATGCTTATTAAACCTAGTAGACTTCTTTGAGAAAGTCACCAAAGCCCTGGATGAAGGTAAGACAGTGCATACTGCCTATCTTAATCTGGCCAAGGGTTTTGACACAATCCCTCACTCAGATATCATTGATAAACTTTTCCATCTGGAAATTAACCCTTATGTCACTAGATGGTTAGCCAGTTGGCTCAAAAACAGGACACATACTGTCAAAACTGGTGACTCAACCTCTACCAGTAGAGTTGTGACCAGTGGCGTACCTCAAGAATCTGTGCTGGGCCTTTTACTGCTCGGAATCTATTTCTCGGAAGTCCAGGTTAAATTAGACAGCCTTTGACTTACCAAATTTGCTGATGATTGCAACTTGGGTGCAATCATTGAGTCACCCAACAATGTTAACATATTACAGGAGGGGCTAATACAGACAAATGATTAGTGTCCAAGCCACATGGTCTAAAACTAAATGCAACAAGTTGCCATTATTATTGCCTTTTGCAAAGTGTAGTTCTCCACTAATTACAGTATTGACAACCCCCCAAGCTCAGCCCCAGTGATGTAAGACCTGGCAACACAGGTAAATAACAATCTGAAGTTCAACCACCATGTTTCTACAGTTTAGGAAAGCCTTCTACATTGTGCACCTCATAAGTCAGGGCATTGCACCAAGGTCTGAGGATGTTATAACGCCACTGTACTTAACACTCATCAAACCACTAACAGAGTACAATGCTTCTTTTTGCATGTACCTCACCCAATACCTACATCAGCTGGAGACACCACTGGTATTTCTCAACAAGAAAATACAGGGCCTACAAACCATGCCATGACATATATGTGTAGATGCACTGAAAGCACTGTCACTGTACTCTGTATGGCATAGGCTGCTGAGAAGTGATTTGTGTCTAGCCATAAGGCCAGTCTCTGACCTTGCCCTGATAGAAATGCTACACATCTGCAAATCTAATGACACAACAGTCACTATCTCTAGGGATCTTAACCTAGCTTGTGACATTAACAAAACATGCTTAAGAGACAGCTATAGCTGTTTGTTGAGAGGAAGATGGTAATAGCACTATCCCACATTCTGGTGAAAATGCAATCTCTAAGGTCAATCAAGTAAACACACACATACCCATTGACTGCAGTGTGAACAGAACTCCTAGCTATGCATATTGACTAGAGACCTCCATATTTAACACAAGAGCCACAACACAAGTCTGACTTGGAGAGTGTCAGACAACACCTTATCAGTGCAGACATCAGCAGTGTCTGGTGAGGAGAAGATGGTAATAGCAGTGTCCCACATGCTGGTGTAAAATACTCTCGCTAATGTCAGCCAAGTGAACAAACACACACACACACACACACACACACACAAGTTAATTGCAATGAGATCAGAATCACTACTTAACTACACAGACTAGAGAACTCAGTACATAACACGTGCCCTGGCACAAGTCTGATTTTTATTAGGCTGTAGGACAATTTATAGTGGATGACATCATCATTGGATATTTGAGAAAAAGCGTTTGGGATGGCTGAATGAAATGGATGTGTAGGTATGTCCAACTATCAGAATATTAGTACTCCATGGGATTGTAGTGATGACTGTAGGATACACAGTTTTGCTGTTCAGACTAGACAGACACACACACATATGCACTAGTTGACTTCAGTGAGATTAGAACTCCTACCTAATTAGGTACATAGACTAGAGAACTCAGTACTTAACACAAGCTTCTCAGCACAAGTATATCTTTTACAAGACTGCAGGACAATTTATAGTGGATGACATCATCAATGGATGATTGAGAGATGTTGGGAGGGCTGAATGAAATGGATGTGTAGGCATGCCCAACTGTCAAAATACTGGTATTCCATGGGACTTTAGTGATGACTTCAGTATACATAATTATGCTCTTTAGACTAGACTGAGGGACATACACACCAGTTAACTACATCTATACTAGAACCCATATCCTGACTAAATACAAAGACTAGAGAAATTAGTACTTAAAGCAAGTGCCACAACACAATTATGATGTTTATAAAGCTGCAGGACAATTTATAGTGCATGACATCATCACTGGATGTTTGTCAGAAGATGTTGGGATGCCTTTCTGTACAACTGTCAAGATATTAAAGATCTGCATGTTACCACATTGATGAGTATGCAAAGTAGCATTTGTTGTTTTGTTTCCAATGTGCAGGTATACATTAAAAAGATTGGTTTGCAAACTATTTGCAAATAGCTGCTCAAATTACAAGAAGAACTGGAAAATCTGAATGTGTATTGTCATTATAAAGATGTGCAAGGTATAAAAGAAAGCATTTATTTATACTTGTAGTGTAGTTTATATATTTGTGAACAAATACTGAGATAGCAAGTTTGAAGTGCATGAGAGGAGTAGCAGATAGCTGCAGTGTAAATATGTGTTCTTTCCTTAAAAAGCACCTTACCTTTGTGCTTTTACATGTATTTTCAAAAGATGAAGACTAAATGGATGGTAAACATAAGTAATACATGCTATTGTGCACCTTCCATAGTGTACTGCTGAGCAGCTGGTCTGTGCAATTGATAGCAAAGTGTTTGCACATGCGAGATACACATTTCTACTGCTTTCCCTGTTTGTGTGTACTTAAGAGGTGTCCAAATGTGAGACTCATTGCTAACATTATGAAAGTTCTGAGCAGTGAGTGTTTGAAGCACCTACTGTTTATCTGACTCTGTGGCAGCAGGTGTAAAAGCATTGACAGGTTTATTTTTGAGCGCAGATGATATGGGTTCAAATGTAGGCGTGTCTAATAGTTTTAAATATGTATTTATAATGCAATGAAATAATTCTTTATTCTACATTCCCTGTAGGTTACCTTAGCACAGTATGTTTAAGTAGCATTGAGCGGAGGTAACCGCACCATTGAAAGTCATTCACAGTCACCTGGCATTGGTGCACAATGCCAAACTCCACACAAACACAGAGGACAAAACTTGAAGGGCTCCATTGCTTTTTATTACTTATGTGTGTTGTGTGTGATTCTATTTCTTGATAAGATTTAAGGTGTTAAAATGGGGTAGATAGGAAAGTAGTGAAATGGGAGGCAAGCAGGGGGAAGAACAAAGGGTAATCAATATAGGAATGTGCAGGAGGTAGATAGGAAAGCACCACAGCTATCCAATTCTTCAACAGTGTAAAATGAAAATATGTACAGAATATTAGCTAAATTTAGACTGCCACTTCAACAAAGGGGAGTGACAACAACACAATCATGCTGTATAGACAATAACAGACAACAAGAAGATGTGTGTGACATGGATAGCTATGGTAGGACAGGTGCCTTTTATTATTTTATTTTGGTAGGAGTGGAATGTTGGGTAAGGGATGTATGTATTTCTGGGTCAAGTAATTAGGGTAGGTGAGGAAGCAGATGTAAACAAACAGGACAAATAAGACAAGACACAGGGACAGTGAGGGACATGACAAGTTGGCAGACAGCATGATTGGGATTAAGGAGGGGACAGCAGATGTCCATGCCCATCAAACATAGGGACAGTGAGAATCTAGTCCTCACCTGCAGTGCTGTCATCACTGTCCCCTTACTCTCATGGCTGTTAGAGTGATGGACATCTCCTATGGACCATAAGTGAGAGCAGCCTCTCCTTTCAGTGTAGACATACATCCCTGTGCTGTAAATCATTCTGTTGTTTGTCAGAGATAGATGACATTGAAACATTTTGACAACACATAGAAAAAAAAAGAGAGAGGTAAGGGTTGAGGTCAAGGGAGCCAGCAGGATTTTTTGCAGGGGGTGCAAACCCAGAGCTCCGTCCATGCAGCCACACCCCCTCTGTCCATGCAGACCCCCCTGCCCACGCAGCCATTCCAGTGTCCCATTACTTGGCTATTTCTTCCCATTTGTCATAGACATTGTTCAGATCTCTCAGTGTGCATACTGTTTTATGCTTTACTTCTACAATGATTACAGATATTTAGATTTAATTTGCAACTTTATTTCAAATTTTATAGCACAAACACTGATAGACATTTACTAAAAATAAACAAAGCAATAGTCTTACAATGAAAACAGACAACATTAAAACTTCTCTACCTTTGAAACTCACATTCACTAAAACAGCATTGAAACCCACATTCAAATAAAATGCAATTAGCAATGGCAGGTGGCAGAAGTAAAAATATTTTGACACCAAAAAACACTTTTTTGCTAAACTATTACTATGAAAATCCTTCTGCCACATGAAGGCATAGAATAACTTATTCCATCTATAAGATATTTGCAAGAGCATTCTCGTTTTCTAAATTTTAAAGCAAGACAAAGTCAAGTATTCTTTCTGTGAGATATTAGCAATAGCGTTCTCATTTTCCAAATTTCAAAGTAAAACTCAGTAAAAATAATACGTTATATTTTCACACATGTACTGCTGAAATAGGTATATATGTGGGCATTGTTGCATAAAATATTAAAGAAGTATATTTTTTGCATTTTGTAACTCACTTTGGCATTTCACAAAAAATACAAAATAAAAAGATCACTAACTATCAACCTCCACTGCTGCATATCATCATTTTGACTCAATACATCACAAGAACCACCATCATCTTTGAAACTGTGGAGAATTCCCTGAAAACCAGAAGATGTAGCTCTACATGTTTGAGCTGTATGTCACTGTGAATGAAATTGCTGAGAAGCCAGATGTCCACTCTGCACTGTTCCTTCATGTCACAAGTGGGGAAGCTTTGAAGGATTTAATATTTTTAGCCTCAAGCAAGAGAAAAAAGACAAGTTAGTAGTATTGTGAGAAAGATTCTAAGTGTTTTGTGAGACAAAGAAAAATCTCCCAGAGAAACCAGAATAAATAGATGCTTGTGACTGAGCTTAAACACTTGGCTAAAGACTAAGGATTTGGAGACTTGCATAATTCTTTGGTAAGAAAGTTAGCTGCATGTGGTATCAAAAGTTGTAAGTCAGTAGTTGGCCATGTGGCCTAATGGATAAGGTGTCTGACTTCGGATCAGAAGATTGTAGGTTCGAGTCCTACCATGGTCGTAGTACCAATCAGTCAGTACTTTGGGGGGCGTGGCCAAGGATGAACACAGGATAGCAGCAGATTTCTTCAGCTCCACCAATTTCATTACATTGACAGGAATTAATTACTTAAAAAATTAATTTTTGAAGTAATTTTCTTTCTAAATATGTTTGTTTTATATAGTTCTTGAACTATATCTAAAAAAGAAAGGAAATCTTAATAATATTCCTGTCAGAAATTACTTTGGAAATTTTCCTGTCAGTTTATCAGTCTGAAATGAGTTCCAGTAAGACAAATTCTCAAGACTCCAGCATCAAGAAAGAACTTCAGTCTCTGATAATTATAGTCCAGCAACTTACTGCTAAGATGGATAAAATGGATACTAAAATAGACACTTTCATAGAAAAAACTACAAAACAAATAGACTTGTTACATATGGACCTGCAACAACAGAAGATCCAGATGACAGGCATAGAAGAAGCTGTGAATGACATGGAAAATAGAATACAAGAAGAGGAAATCAACATTGAGTTTCTGCTGAAACAAAATACGCATTTACAAACAAAGCTGGTTGACCTGGAAAATAGATCTAGGCGCAATAACATTAGGATTTTTGGACTGCCAGAAAATATTGAAGGTAACAATATTACTTCTTTTTTAACAACATGGCTCCCTAAAACTTTAGATTTACCAGAAGCATTCTCTTTTGGTATCGAAAGAGCACATAGATCTATAGCTAATACTAACTCTAACAAAAACTATCCTAGATCAGTTATAGTTAGATTTCTATCATCTTTTGATAAAGAGATGGTTCTTAAATCTGCTTGGGCTAAAGCTCCTGTTAAGATTAATGAAACAACTGTGCGTTTTGACAATGACTATTCTTCCATGGTATTAGCTAAAAGAAAAGTTTTTCTGCCACTAATAAGGGAGCTTAAAAAAGCACAGTTTAAAACATACCTTCTGTTTCCTGCCAAGCTTAAAATCTTCCTTCCTGATGGTCCTAAAATTTACGATGACTTGGACTCTGTTTTACTGTTTATCAAAAAAAAATAAGATTTTGGAAAAAATAGAAGAAATGGAATGGGCTAGTCCTTCGTTAAAGAGACTGGCAACTGAAACTTCGTGGAAGACTTCAGAGAAGAAGAAGAGACTAAAAAACAAATGATTTGTACTATGTTTTTTTTCTCTCTCATCATTTTATTTTATTATTAATCTTTTTAAATATAGTTCCTACATTTCCAGAAGCAACAAATATTTTGAAAAGATTTAATCAAAGTTATTCTCTGTGTGCAAAGAAATGTTTTGTTTCATAACTAGTCAAAATATCTGGAGATTTAATGGCAAGCTGTGATTTAACTTGTTTCTCTTTCTGAAGAGGAAAAATAAGGTCAGTAATTTGATACATTTTTTTTCCTTTAAAAGTTTATATGTTCTTCAAATGCTATTCCTAATTATACTTTCTTGATTACACTGCTTATGCTTGTTTGTAAATAATCTGTCATGCTTTAACTAATAATAATTAGAACTAAATAATAGTGAATAATATGTTTTATTTTTAACTCTATTAATAAAAACAGTAAGTAACATTCTATGGTATATACTTCTTATAGCTTTCTCTTACATTTATTTTTTATTTCCGCCTTATACCCTTTTACTTTTTACTCTCTTTTCTTTTCTTTATTAATATATAGAAATGCTTTTGATCATATAGACACAGTAAATAATAAGATTTGCATAGGAGTTGAGTTGGGACAAAAATGTTGAGTTTTGTTACTTTTTAATAATTTTGGGCTTGATTTCACTTACATAGAGTCTGTAATAACCTGTAGA